>NC_134836.1:125924023-125983449 GCF_004210375.1 Tachypleus tridentatus | reverse complement strand
AGATACAGTACAAGACAGGAGTTACAGCAGATATAGCAGAGACAGGGACCTACAGTAGATATATAGCAGAGAAGGACGTACAGTAGATATAGTAGAGACAGGACTTACAGATAGAGTAGAGACAGGACCTACAGTAGATATTGTAGAGACATTGGACTTGGCTACAACTAGAATACGTAAACAAACTCATAATCTTGCTAACTTGCCAAGTTATCAAATGGTAGAGAGAAAAGAAAACTCTGTAGCAGAAATTAATATCCAGCTACAATTGACTGATGTTTATTATTAGAATAGCAAATCCAGCAAAATATTAGTTAGTAAATCGAATCCTTATCTAATCCATCTACAATAATGGACAGTAAAATTAACCCTAACAACAACCTTATCTAATCCATCTACAATAATGGACAGTAAATTAACCCTAACAACAATCTTATCTAACCCATCTACAATAATGGACAGTAAGATTAACCCTAACAACAACCTTATTTAATCTAACTACAATAATGGATAGTAAAATTAACCCTAACAACAACTTTATCTAATCCACCTACAATAATGAACAGTAAGATTAACCCTAACAACAACCTTATCTAATCCATCTACAATAATGGACAGTAAGATAAACCCTAACAACAACCTTATCTAATCCATCTACAATAATGGACAGTAAGATTAACCCTAACAACAACCTTATTTAATCTAACTACAATAATGGATAGTAAAATTAACCCTAACAACAACTTTATCTAATCCATCTACAATAATGGACAGTAAGATTAACCCTAACAACAACCTTATCTAATCCATCTACAATAATAGACAGTAAAATTAACACTAACAACAACCTTATCTAATCCATCTACAATAATGGACAGTAAGACTAATTTTTTATTAACATACTCGACAGCAATGTCTAACCTGCAACAACTGTTAATCCCGTGACAATAATCCCAGTTTCGTCCTTTGTAATTACCCATATAATTAACCTCGATTAAAACAAATATTTATCACTAATCTAGTGATATATTAAAATAACACATATTTTACCATTTCAATAATATTCGGTAAAAAGTCCAATTTTTACATGAAACTGGCTATTCAAAGGAAAGGTTATCGCTGCACATGCTTATCGACAGCCCATCTATTTGATGGAATAGAGGGGGAAACCTCGTAAAAATTATTTAGTTTTTACTATTCTTTCATCAGTTGATAGTTTTAAGTAGTTTCGAGTGACGCAGCACTATACGAGTGACAGTAGTTTTTATATAGAATAATTTATGTACACTGAGCAATGTTAAAACTTGTTTATTTCCTTGGGGGAGTGTGTAGTGGTTTATTGATTGATTGTTTAGAACACAGCTACAAAATGGGCTATCTGTGCTCTGCCCACCATGAGTATCGAAACCCGGTTTCTAACAGTGCGAGTCTGCAGGTATATTGCTGTGCCACTGGGGGAAACGTGTAATAATAAACTATTATAAGTGCGCGAATGAATTTTATGGCTGCACAATTCGTGCGTAGCTGTGTGTAAAAAAAGGCTTAGCCACACAATTAAACACCAAAATATTATCGTGAATTTCTTGAGGGGTTAGGCAACTTCATAAATATGATAAGTCATCGGAAAAAAAACACTTCTACTTTTTACCCATTATTAACCTTCTTCTGTGTATTACTGGCTGTTTTGACTGTTTTAGGAACCTCTTATGTCTTTACCATTCTAACCAATTGTCACTAAACAGCAAAGCCACTGGCTCTAATTTTCAACTGCTGACCAGAGGAAAAGAACAGATTCTCAGCGCTCATCCCCAACTCTTGATCTGTCTTTTATCAACGAATAATGGGATTGACCACAAATTACAACGCCTCTAGGAATGAGAAAGCGATCATGTTTTACGTCGGGTTACGATCCCGTAACCCGCAGACTGTGAGTCGAGTGCTCTAATCAACAGGCGATACAACTACTATTCGCTAACGCCAACAAGCGTAATTACAGAGTCCGATAACACACCGATAAAAGCTAATTTCACAAAATGAAGTGAAGGGGATTTCTTGCAATCCATATAATTATTGTTCTTCGTCCACTTATCTAACATTACGTTTGTGATGTCACATTTAAACTCCGATTTATTCGACACCATAATTTTTTTATTTTACAGCAACAGCTAACAACCTCATTAAGCCACTTCCGAACGCCTCTTCAGACTCAGACCTGTCTAGGTACCGGTCACAGCATCAGCGGGCTCGGTCACCGTCTCTGAGTAACATGATTTCTGAGAATAACGCCAAACAAAAAGAAAACAGCCACTCTTCGACAACGTCCAAGTTCCTGAAAGAGATGCAGGCCCACAGTAAACACCATGTTGGAGAAAAAGTCGCGCAGGTGAGGTTATTCCTCCGTTCATTTTTCTGTGGTTTGGGATGCAGTTCCCTGTTTTCAGAAGACAGACATAGTTCGCTGTGTAAATATCGGATGCTGATTATTCTGTTATACATAATGTGTAAACCTGAACCTTAATATTAACGTAATGTGTGCAAACTAACGATTATTAACGTATTGCACGTGATGTATAAAAATCAGCCGTTGTTATTAATGTGGTATATGAGAGTTAACCCTTATTATTACTGAGTTGTACGTAATGTCTGAAACCTTCAACGTGTTTTAAATAGTATATGGAAACTAACCTTTACTATCGGCGTGTTGTACGTTAACCCTTAAAAATAAGAAGGTTTGATAATGTTTTTTCTTTAAATTATTTCTTTTAACCGCGAAAACAATTCTTAAAAAAAAAAAGAAGTCCTTAGTCTTCTTAGGCTTAAAGTTCGCCTAACGTGAATTGTTTGAAATATTCATAGCATACACTTTCCTGCTTTAGAGTAGTTATTGATCTTTTTACGATGTCTTCCTTTTGTTTTGTAGAAAAATAACTGATATTGTTTATTACTGAGATACACAGCTAATGTAGTTCTCTTCCAAACGTTCGTTACTCTAGTTAGAAATATCTCTGTTTGTGAGGAATGTTGACTCTTTTCTCTAGAAATAAGAAACATTTTTAATATATTAAAATGTTGTTTCTTTTCATTTACGTTCATCGATAAAATATCTAAGCTACAACATCGAGCCCAGGTTTGAGTTGTTGCAGTGGTTGAGAAGTGTTTTCACATGTTGGTTTGAGTTGTTGTGGAAGTGGAAGTTTCAGGAGGTAACAACTGTTGTTGTTTCTTTTGAATCAAACATATTAACATTGTTTTATGTAAAGTAAAGTAACATATTATAGCTGAAGGTAGGATGTCCACCATGGAGTCCTCCGTTTGGAAGACTAGCTATCCATTCTTCTCTGTTCTTCCAGTTCCTGATTTAAACTTCTACTTCCATCAGTGTAAACGAGTCTTCGCTTCTTTCTCGCATTACTTTCTTCGATTTTATTTTCAGAAACTCCGCCAGTCTTCCCTCAAACCTAAGTACATAGCCAAAGAAAAGGAACTTAAATACGTGTCAGAACCACACGAGACTGGAGTAACACGTGCTTGTAAAAACGTATTTTAATATTTATATTTATATTTCTTCTTTGTGAACATATTTAACTGCCCGTTTTTCAAAGTACTGCAAAATAATTACGTTTATTCTTCAATGGTCAAAACACAAATAAAGATAATTGTGTGTTTAATGGCATTTAAATTTACCTTTTAACGGTTTTCCATTGGTTATAATCGATAGGACCGTGTTATAATAATATCCAATCTATAATAAGAAGAGTTGATATTGTATCAGCACTAATTTTTAATTGAGTTATACATTCTTTGTTGATTATCGGCCTTAAACACTCCTCCATGCATTCGTTTTGAACTTAAGCGTTATCAATAGGTGGCGCTTCTAAATACTACCCAAATAACAGTAATTTTTATTTAAATTAATTAACGCATTAGTCTTGATACTTAAGATACATTTATTTATTGCAGATTTAGGCTTAACAATAACAGACGAATCCTTTTTATTTAATATTGTTTTTAGATTATTTAGAAACAACAGTAACAAGCGTTTCCCCACAACCACTTAGATTTATACATTATCTAAGGTTTATAGCATAAACACCCTATTAGTTAGTAGTTTGTTTGTTTTTGCTTTGTCCGACTTCGTTTTTTTGTTTAAGCTGTCGGATAAAAAAGTACAATCAACGAGATTTTGATGTTTAGGCTTAGTGTGTTAGGTCTAAAGTGCTGCACAAAATATTATGAAATCTTGACTTAACTTATTACTTTTAGACTTTGTGAGAAACATAGCTTTGTTAGTAGCGTCGGTATAGAAATCATGTCATGTCACTAATAATATAAGCTTTATGTAAATTTATAAAAATACTCAAAATGAAGAATGCATTAAATGGCCAGTTTTTTACGTCCCAATGTGTTGAATGCGCACAATCATGTTTGTCAAAAGACAAAAATAAACATTCAGCGATCTACTGACAACCTAAATAAGCACGTGTTTACCAAACCCTTTGAACACTGATAAGTAATTTAGTTATTAAAAAAATAACTTGTGCACTGCATGTACTTCCGCGAGGTCTTCGAAAGTGTTCTGTTTTAACAGAAAACAAAACCAAAATTAAAAGCAATAAGTCTTTTTATTTTTTGCTTTTGAAGTCCGTATGTCATACTGTGTTGTGACCTAAATAATGCGTAATTTGTCTAGATGGCATGTGCACGTGTTACCGATGTCACGACAGTGTAGATTGCAGCATTAAATGCCTCTTAGGTAACGTTATTTTAGGGTCTACTGAATGACAGGAAATACACCATCGTGTTGTACTGCAAGTGGTTAAAACAGGTCATAACATATACATATATTTGTACGTAAGACTTAATATTTATCTCTTTAAAGGTTGACATCAAACTAGTTTGGATTAAAAGGAAATTACGTTTCTTTTGTGTTTCTTTTTACATCTGTTCGGCCTTAATTACTGCTGCACAGAATGATGCGGTTTAATTATATTTATTTATCAAAAACATAACATTACGTTATTCGTGATGACGAGAAACCCACTTGAAATTAAAATGTATCTCAGGACGGCTGGAATGGGTATTACTACTTTTACTGATAAAGCAAAGAACAACGTTTCGGCCTTCTTAGGTCATATTCAGGTTATTTTCTGTTTTATTAGTAAAACTGGCCATACCAGCCGTCCTGAGATACACATGACATTACTTAACCGTATTTTGTATCCAGAACATTAAATACACACATTATCTCTTCTGCAAAAAATATTTATAAGAACATCTGAGTGGATAAGTGAGTGTATAATAACATATCCGTTACTACACTATATCTGCTGTATTCACTCTCGACGAGGCCTTGAAACACTTTAACATTAGTGTCGCTATAAAACATAAAGTAAGTAAACTTTGTTTCTTTAGGAATATTGAAACAATATAAATCTTTACTTACAGAAAGTTCACACAGTTTGAATGTGGATCTTTTGCGACAAAATTCGAATATTATTTTATTAGATATAACTTCCATTGTCTTAGTTATATGTATTTTACTAACCGAATTTGAAATGCTTAAATTAGATTTACTTACTTTGTGCGTCGTATTATTTACCAAACTACACAAATCCATGTGTGCCCCTATTCCAAAAGACATCTACTTATTAAAGCAATGATGAATTTACCAAACTTATATGTAGGTGATTCCAGATTCCAAGTATAGTCCATGCGTGTAATAAACAGGAGAATTTTAACGAGAACAGTGCAATAGTTTATCGACTAACAGTTAACAACAGCGTCGTGATCACAGTTGTGCACGGAGGAACTTAATCGATTATTTTACTATAGAGAGAGGACGTAATACCAACTCAGATTCCGAGGTCTGGGCTCTGATGGATTGCATCACTAAGGTATGTTTTTTGAATTTTGAGCAATGGTACACAGGGGCTAGCCGTCTCTAATTTAATAGTGTAGACTAGAGATAAAGCAGTTAGTCATTGTCACCCACCGCCAAATCTTGGACTACTCTTTTATCAACGAATAGTAAGATTGATCGTGACGTTTCAATGCCCCCACGGCTGAAAAGACGAGCATGTTTGGTGCGACGGAGATTCGAACCCGCGACCCTCAGATTACAATTCGAGTGCCCTAACTATCTGGCAGAAGAAAATTAGTAGAAAGTAACTGAAATGGGTTTTCTAATTTCTCCCTTGAGGTATTGTTTGTTTTTTGAATTTTGCGAAAAGCTACACGAGGGCTATTTGCATTAGCTGTCCCTAATTTAGTAGTGTAAGGCTAGAGGAAAGGCAGCAAGTCATCACTACCCACCGCCAACTCTTGGACTACTATTTTACCAACGAATTGTGGGATTGATCGTCACATTATAACCGGGTTTCGATACCGTGGTGGGCGGAGTACAGATAGCCCCTCGTGCAGCTTTGTGATTAATTACGAACAAACACTGGACCACAAAAGATACAGATCACAATAGTTACATTAATATTTTACTAACAATAATGAAGTGGTCTTCCTTTCATTCATCAACATAACCGTGTTGTTCGTATGACCCTAGAAAATAACTAAAATACAGAGATACAACACAAGACTGCAAACTTTGATACATATGTTTCAATGTCGAAAAGATGGCGTTGTTCTACTGGTCCTATAGCTGGTATAGACCAAAGTGCGTGTGTTTTTGTTATTTACTGTACGAACAGGGGAGAGAGACATTGTCCTTTAGGCAACTGATGAATACAAATAAATCTAGTATTAGAGTAAAGATATGCTTAGGATGGAGGAACACAATACTAATATACTGACTGGAACAAAATTTATCATAAACCTCAGGCATAGAAGTAAAGTTCTGTGTAAAACGTTACGCGTAGAATTACAGACCGGTGTAAACGTTTAGGCAAAGAATTATACTCCGGTGTAAAACTTTAGGCAAAGAATTATAGTCTGGTATAAAACTTTAGGCATAGAATTATACTCTGGTGTAAAATTTAGTAATAGAATTATAGTCCAGTGTAAAACTTTAGGCACAGAGTTATAGTCTGGTGTAAAACTTTAGGAAATGAATTATAGTCTGGTGTAAAACTTTAGGCAAAGAATTATAGACCAGTGTAAAACTTTAGGCAAAAAATTATAGACCAGTGTAAAACTTTAGGCAAAGAATTATAGACCAGTGTAAAACTTTAGGCAAAGAATTATAGACCAGTGTAAAACTTTAGGCACAGATTTATAGTCCGGTGTGAAACATTAGGCAAAAAATTATAGTCTAGTGTAAAACTTTAGGAACAGAGTTATAGTCCAGTGTAAAATTTAGGAACAGAGTTATAGTCCAGTGTAAAACTTTAGGCAGAGAATTATATTCTGATGTAAAAATTTAGACACAGAGTTGTAGTCCTGTCTCAAACTTTAACTTTACTTTGGTGTGACTGTTTATCGTAGATCAATATGAGTGATATTATGTTGTAACGTGTAGAATATTATAGTTCATCCTATAGCTTCCAGCATATAACAATGTTCGTATCCCGCAGATTCACAAATATAAGATTATATTTTTCTATTATATATGTAAATATTATAACTATCAGCTATAACCATTTAAAGGGCGCGCATGTTATGGTATTATTTCTGTAATAGGGTGCGCATATTATGGTATTATTTGTGTAATAAGGATGAGTTAATTAGTTGAACAATAAGGATGAGTTATTCAGTTGAACAATAAGGACGAGTTGATCAGTTGAACAATAAGGACGAGTTGATCAGTTGAACAATAAGGACGAGTTGATCAGTTGAACAATAAGGACGAGTTAATCAGTGGAACAATAAGGACGAGTTGATCAGTTGAACACTTACAAATAATAAAATAAATAGCGAATAATTTCTTTTCTTAGCACACCATGTTTTAATTTCAAAAAGAGCACGATCCACGTGCCTAATTATTTCTCAACACTTATTGCCATATCTTGGTCATTACTTTTAATTTCCTGGTAATTCTTTTTTTCTGCGCTCAATAATTAATCTTTGTTGTCCTATCTTACACATTAGATAGAATAAATAGATTCAAACCGCAGCTAGCGTCAGTGTTGGATCAAACTATCAGAGAAAAAAAACAAAAGATTATAGAATGTGAATTGAGGGTACCTTCACACAGGTAAAGAATCAAATACCTGTTTAAACAAGGATTGTTCACACAGAAAAATAACTTTTAAACAAGGACTGTTGACACAGAAAAATAACTTTTAGACAAGGACTGTTGACACAGAAAAATAACTTTTAAACAAGGACTGTTGACACAGAAAAATAACTTTTAAACAAGGACTGTTGACATAGAAAAATAACTTTTAAACAAGAACTGTTGACACATACACAAATATCTGTTTAAAGATGATTTGTTGACGCATACACAAATATCTCTGTAAACAAGGATTATTGACACACAAAAATATATGGTAATGAACTTCATTGTTAAAGGTTTAACGATATGGTATTTGTTCTTTTCATAGAAAACCCACGCTGGTACAGCGGTAAGTCTATGGATTTACAAAGCTAAAATCATGGGTTAGATTTCCCCTGGTGGACTCGGCAGATAGCCCCATGTGTCTTTGTTATAAGGAAAAATACACACAGAGATATAATAGAATATAATAGAAGATAACAAGTGATTAAACATCGCGATAATAATTACTTGTTGATTTATCACTGACGTAAAATAAAGTCGTTCATGTGCCATTTGTAATGTTTATTTGTTTTTAATCGTAAAGCTACATAATGGGCTATCTGTGCTATACCTACTACAGGTATCGAAACTTGGTTTTTATCGTTATAAACCTTCAAACTAACCGGTGAGTCATTGGGGATTATGATATTTGTAATACCGTTGATAATTCGTGTTTTCACTTCACAAGGTGTGGTTATAAAGTTCTATGACTTCACTTTTATTTCGAAGAATAATGTACATACATCAGTGTTATGTGCTATCACCTTCAAAGTAACTTCCCTGAGCTGATACACACGTGTTCCAAAGTTCCTGCCATTTTTAGAATCAATGCTGGAAGTCTTCAGCTTTTATGTAACTAAGTTTTGTTTTCACATTATTATGGAATGTCATCAAATCTCTTATAACTTAATTTTGGTTTTTGGGGACAGACAAAAATCACACGGGGCAAGATCGGGAGAATACGGGGGGTGTGGTATCACAAGAATGTTTTTCTCTGGCAAAAATTCTTAAACAGATACAGCAGAGTGTGTGAAGGGGGGTTGTCATGGTGACCATTCTCCCACAGCTCGCGGCACTTTATTCTAAAGTTTTCTTCAAGCGAAGTAAGACCTTTTTATAAAAGACCTGATTAACTGTTTTTCACTTTAGTGACCGTTTTATCAGTGGACGATGTCAACGGTCACCCGGTCATCTTTGACCGATTCCCGGCCATCTTGGAAGCGTTATATCTACTGATAAATGATATCCTTACTTAATCAGTCATCACCAAAGGCAGTTATTAACATTTAGAGGATTCCTTCTTTACCATTGTTCACACAAAACTTGGTGATGACATGTTGCTCTTCTTGTCTGTCCATTTTTATTACAACAGGGGCAACAGATATATCTGTCAAGAGATACGTCTGTCTAAACACGGGTATAAGGTTTGGTGAAACGGCTTGTTCGTAGAGTAGATCACTATTTGTACTTTGTACACACTTCAGTGAAGCTCACTGTTTCTGTACTGGCATCTGTAACAGAAGTCTTAGAATGTTTTGATCAGACCTCCTGTATCATACACCAGGTGGCGCTCAGTAAATATCTACCTCTGTCCACTTGCTCGTGTCACACACGGGACTTAGTAGCCATCCACCTCTGTCCACTTGCTCATGTCACACACGGGACTTAGTAGTCACGTTTCTCTATCCACTTGCTGATGTCACACACGATCCATGGATTTTAATATCAACTTTCATTTGCTGGTACTACGCATGGATCTTAATAGCCACATCCTGCTGCTGTCACACTTAGAATTTAAGAGCTACGTATCTCTGTCCACGCCCGTCAGTTGTACGGGGACATGCTGCGGAAGTACAACACCAGAAACTGGTTTTCAGTACTCTTGGTACAGATGGCCCATTGTGTACCTTTGTACATAACTTCAAACAAATATACCTACGTCCACTGTGTACGAATGTAGAACAGTTTTCAGCTGTCTTCAAGCTGAACGATATTTTTATCTCTGAATTTCTAATAATTCCAGAGAGGTAAATGTTGCCCTTTTTTCAGGCACTTCGAAACTTGTCAGTAAATTGATAGCCAAGTGTAGTTGGGCGATATCTTCTCCTATTTAATTCATTGTTCTCTAACCTAACAAAATAAAACTGTATTGATAAAAGTCAGTAAGTTGTTTTTTTTTATGATGTGTTTTTGACATGCAGAAGCAGGCCTGTCTTCCTTATTAGATGTTTCGATTTAGCAGAACTTAATGTACAAGTTCTAGGAGGCGTAGGGCTCGCGTCAACTACATCTGTGGTGCCACCGGCCTTAGATTGATCTAGGTAGATAACAGAAGATCTGCAGACTCTGGAATAGCTCGTGAGGTTCTTAAGGTATGAGTACTAGCTTTACCTGGTGATGAAAAACGTCCAGGAACTCGAAGCTGGAAATTTGTTGTACTGGGTTAGCGTGTTTTGGCAGCTGTGATAACGTTTACAAGTAAAGGGTTTTCCACACTTTAAACTTCATTCGGTAGTAAATAACCCTCTGTAAACTTACTGAATTATTCTAGTCAAAACTAGATATGTCTAGTGAAGACGTAGAACGTTTAAGGAAGTCGTTCCGAGATGTGGTTAACAGACGTTCAGCGGATGAATTTGACCTTTAATTTACGAACAGCGAGGAACGGGACTGGAAGTGTGAAAATGGGTGTACCATCTTGAAACATGTGAAACAATTGACCACAGCGCTTCAGTTAAAGAGTGCTAGCGGAGTCCAGTTGATTTACAAGATGAGGCAAGTATTTTGGAATCAGAAGACAAGATTCAAGATGTATTCCATAATAAACCTCAAGAGGATCCTCAAGGAACTTCTTTGGATCGGAAAGATGGCGGCGATGATGCTGATCGCGATAAAAAAATCTACGAATCAACGTGATTGTGATAACAGGGTAGATAGAATCAACGTGATTGTGATAACAGGGTAGATAGAATCAACGTGATTGTGATAACAGGGTAGAAAGAATCAATGTGATTATGATAACAGGGTAGAAAGAATCAACGTTATTGTGAGTACTATGTTGTGCACCGTCAACGTGTTTAGTAGGTGTAAGATGACATTTCGTGATGACCACACGACGTCTATTCGCGATGACTACATGACCTCTCAAAGGATGAGAAAAAGCGTTGTCACGTTGAATATGACGGAACAGTTTAGTGATAGTTCTAGCTTGAGAGACGAAATGACAACAATGTACCGGCAAAAAGACAGTTGTCTAGGAAGACCTCAGGTGTGTGAATATATACTGCCATCTAGTGGGCGTAATAGTTTAAAGTCGGTCAGATGGGTTAATAGTTTTTTTGTAGTTTTCTGGTCTGCGTGTGTGTTTTGTGTTTTTCGTATAGTAAAGCCACGTCGGGCTATCTGTTGAGCCCATTCTGGTCTGTGGTCATCTGTTTAATGTATAGAAAAATTAATAATTTAAGTCAATATGAAATCAAGTTATTCCTGAGTTACTTGGTTTTGTATAATTTATATCCTGCGTTTCAAATAAGAAAGTTCCTGTTTGATTCTATGGCAGGACGAACAGGAAGGCTAACAGTCATTACATGCTTTCTTCCTGTTTTTCCCTGATAAGGAAATTGTTAACTAATTAAATTTATACACTGAATCTGCTTAAAAAAACAGACATTTTAATTATGCAAAATGCCGCCGGTAACTCAGCAATAACCTAAAGAGGAACTGACACTGAAATATAAAGTGTTCCATAAGTCTGGGTCTACAGAGAGAATACACATTTGTAGTCTTAAAGCTCAACAAACAAATTTCTTATGTCAGTTGTAGATATTTAAAAAAAGGAAATACCCTGATGGAACAGTACACCAAGAATTAATACACGTATGGCTGGTAATGGTATGCAATTTGTATAATGAATAAAGTTAAGGATTATGGGACCTGGTTTCTAGAACACCCTCTACGGGTTTATTCATCGCGCTAAGTACAGAACAGAGAGATATCTTTGGACATGATTTCTAGAGCACCCTCTACGTGTTCAGTCATCGCGCTAAGTACAGAACAGAGAGATATCTTGGGACATGATTTCTAGAGCACCCTCTACGTGTTCAGTCATTGCGCTAAGTACAGAACAGAGAGATATCTTGGGACATGATTTCTAGAGCACCCTCTACGGGTTCAGTCATCGCGCTAAGTACAGAACAGAGAGATATCTTGGGACATGATTTCTAGAGCACCCTCTACGTGTTCAGTCATTGCGCTAAGTACAGAACAGAGAGATATCTTGGGACATGATTTCTAGAACACCCTCTACGGGTTCAGTCATCGCACTAAGTACAGAACAGAGAGATATCTTGGGACATGATTTCTAGAGCACCCTCTGCGGGTTCAGTCATCGCGCTAAGTACAGAACAGAGAGATATCTTGGGACATGATTTCTAGAACACCCTCTACGTGTTCAGTCATCGCGCTAAGTACAGAACAGAGACATATCTTGAGACATGATTTCTAGAACACCCTCTACGGGTTCAGTCATCGCACTAAGTACAGAACAGAGAGATATCTTGGGACATGATTTCTAGAACACCCTCTACGGGTTCATTCATCGCACTAAGTACAGAACAGAGAGATATCTTGGGACATGATTTCTAGAGCACCCTCTGCGGGTTCAGTCATCGGGCTAAGTACAGAACAGAGAGATATCTTGGGACATGATTTCTAGAGCACCCTCTGCGGGTTCAGTCATCGCGCTAAGTACAGAACAGAGAGATATCTTGGGACATGATTTCTAGAGCACCCTCTGCGGGTTCAGTCATCGGGCTAAGTACAGAACAGAGAGATATCTTGGGACATGATTTCTAGAGCACCCTCTGCGGGTTCAGTCATTGCGCTAAGTACAGAACAGAGAGATATCTTGGGACATGATTTCTAGAGCACTCTCTGCGGGTTCAGTCATTGCGCTAAGTACAGAACAGAGAGATATCTTGGGACATGATTTCTAGAGCACCCTCTGCGGGTTCAGTCATCGGGCTAAGTACAGAACAGAGAGATATCTTGGGACATGATTTCTAGAGCACCCTCTGCGGGTTCAGTCATCGCGCTAAGTACAGAACAGAGAGATATCTTGGGACATGATTTCTAGAACACCCTCTACGGGTTCAGTCATCGGGCTAAGTACAGAACAGAGAGATATCTTGGGACATGATTTCTAGAGCACCCTCTGCGGGTTCAGTCATCGGGCTAAGTACAGAACAGAGAGATATCTTGGGACATGATTTCTAGAGCACCCTCTGCGGGTTCAGTCATCGCGCTAAGTACAGAACAGAGAGATATCTTGGGACATGATTTCTAGAACACCCTCTACGGGTTCAGTCATCGGGCTAAGTACAGAACAGAGAGATATCTTGGGACATGATTTCTAGAGCACCCTCTGCGGGTTCAGTCATCGGGCTAAGTACAGAACAGAGAGATATCTTGGGACATGATTTCTAGAACACCCTCTGCGGGTTCAGTCATCGCGCTAAGTACAGAACAGAGAGATATCTTGGGACATGATTTCTAGAGCACCCTCTGCGGGTTCAGTCATCGCGCTAAGTACAGAACAGAGAGATATCTTGGGACATGATTTCTAGAGCACCCTTTGCGGGTTCAGTCATCGCGCTAAGTACAGAACAGAGAGATATCTTGGGACATGATTTCTAGAACACCCTCTACGGGTTCAGTCATCGGGCTAAGTACAGAACAGAGAGATATCTTGGGACATGATTTCTAGAGCACCCTCTGCGGGTTCAGTCATCGGGCTAAGTACAGAACAGAGAGATATCTTGGGACATGATTTCTAGAGCACCCTCTGCGGGTTCAGTCATCGCGCTAAGTACAGAACAGAGAGATATCTTGGGACATGATTTCTAGAACACCCTCTACGGGTTCAGTCATCGGGCTAAGTACAGAACAGAGAGATATCTTGGGACATGATTTCTAGAGCACCCTCTGCGGGTTAAGTCATCGCGCTAAGTACAAAACAGAGAGATATCTTGGGACATGATTTCTAGAACACCCTCTACGGGTTCAGTCATCGGGCTAAGTACAGAACAGAGAGATATCTTGGGACATGATTTCTAGAGCACCCTCTGCGGGTTCAGTCATCGCGCTAAGTACAGAACAGAGAGATATCTTGATACATGATTTCTAGAACACCCTCTACGGGTTCAGTCATCGCGCTAAGTACAGAACAGAGAGATATCTGTGCACTCTGGTACTTAAGCAGAAACAAAATATTCATAACATTTTTTAGGGTCACTCTGGGCGACCACTTATTTGGCTACACATTAAAACACCATAAAAATGTTTCAGTGCTATGGATCTAAACGATTGAATGATTGTTTGGAATTCAGCACAAAGTTACTACACAAAGGGCTATCTGTGCTTTGCACATCACGGGTATCGAAACCCGGTTTTATCGGTGTTAAGTCCGCAGATATGCCGCTGTGCCACTGGGGTCCAAGTTTAAAGAAACGAACACGGGATAGATTGATTGGTTACAGATTTGCCGGTGTACGAAGTGTCGACAAATTTATCTCGCTTCTGTGCTATTGAGATCACTGAAAGTTTTATGCTCGCCCATATCTCGTGCTTGGGTTGTATTGATTGGCTCGTCGATCTTAGTTTTCTGTTCTAGGGATAAAAAAATATAATACAGATCGCGACTGCGCAGAAGACTGATAGTTACAAAAAAAAAAAAGACCGACAATGAAACTACTTCATGAATTACTTAAGGTTACGTTCTCGTGTGGCTTTCTATAGATTAACTGAAGTTAGTTCTGATTACCGAAACATGTTGAACTGTTTGATATAATAAATTAGGTGTACTTATATAATAAAAGAAGTTTATTTATATTATAAAATAGGTGTATTTATATAATAAAAGAAGTGTATTTATATAATAAAAGAAGTGTATTTATATAATAAAAGATGTGTATTTATATAATAAAAGATGTGTATTTATATAATAAAAGATCTGTATTTATATAATAAAATAGGTGTATTCATATAATAAAATAGGTGTATTTATATAATAAAAGATGTGTATTTATATAATAAAATAGGTGTATTTATATTATAAAATAGGTGTATTTATATAATAAAATAGGTGTATTTATATTATAAAAGATGTGTATTTATATAATAAAATAGGTGTATTTATATAATAAAATAGGTGCATTTATATTATAAAAGATGTGTATTTATATAATAAAATAGGTGTATTTATATTATATAATAGGTGTATTTATATAGTAAAAGAGATGTATTTAAACATTCGTAATTCTGTAGAAACAGTTCCCCACCCTTTTCCTAAAACTGAAGTTCACACATCTTCCTGACGTTAAGAAAGTCGCATAATAATTTATATACCGGTAAAATGTTGTTGATTGTGTAACGTCTACATGTTGTTGTTTTTTCTTAGAAGAAATTATCAGCCCATTAAATGTCGTTGGGAATGTTGGCTGTCATTTAGCAACACCAATCTGATAGATGAGGCAGAAATATATCAATATAAGTGTTAAAGTAACAATGCATCAGCTTTATCTGTAACTCAATCCTAAGCCTAGAGAGCTCGTATTGTAAGCCTAGGATAGAAAACCTTAAGGAGTAATATAAAGGTGAATTATATATCATAACCTTCGACCTGAAGCTTCAAAAATCTTCTGATTGTTTCCATAACATCATCGTTATGATTAAAATAGGTTCGACAGCTTGCTGTTATTTGTTTCAGATGTAATTTCAAAATGTCTTGTTTCTTTAGTCGAGCAGAGAAATCAAAATGGCGTGTCGGAATTCGTCTTCACTTTGACTTTACGAACTGTTGTTTTTATTTTAAAACTTTCTTTTATTGAGAACTTTGCTAAATGTCTCGAGGATTAATTCATCGGCTTAAGAGCAGTGTGTAGGTACATGAAATTTGATGATATTTTCCACACAAATGCGCATGTGGTTGGGTTATCCTTTGTTTGGAAGAATAATTGATACCTCATACTTGTTGAATGACATCTCTGTCAGATTATAAGAACATTTTTTAATCTCGAAGTAAATTAACGCTCGAAAAAGGCTAATGATGTTGTTAAAATAGAGCTACTCATGTAAGTACTAAGCGCGCGAGGCAGCAGTTCGAAGGGTCCAGGGCTCGAAACACGGTGTTGCTGATAGTTATTCTTATTCTTAGCTGTGTGATACTCAAAAGTGTTATTCGGTTCAGAGAACCAGGCACTCTCTAAGTGGTGGTAGCAGGTTGCGTTGGTTGGTTGCTTTCTATCTGACCAGTAGCTCAAAATTTTAGTCGCTTATACCTGAATCCTGAAGAGATAGCTGATCTGGTTGTTTAACACAAATGTCAGTTGGTATCTTTAACTGAATTTTTATAGAGTACAATAAATACATGAAGTGCAAATATTGATCATCTGTACTGTATACTGTTTATTGCTTAAGATGTATGAATTTTTTGACCAAGTATTTAAGTTTCGTGGTTAATTAAAAACGAAACGACTAAGGGTAACGTGTATTTGTGACGTTGAAGGTGGCCGATCGGTACATGGAATAAGCTAATCTCAACAGACTCGAGGCGTTCAAACTTCAAAGGAACAGTAAAAGATGCGCCTCTCAGTAAAAGTTAAGGAAATGGGCTAAGTATAAATTAAAGGACAGACTGATTCCATTCTTAGTACACTAACTACAATGTCATACCTGATTCCATTCTTAGTACACTAACTACAATGTCATACCTGATTCCATTCTTAGTACACTAACTACAATGTCATACCTGATTCCATTCTTAGTACACTAACTACAATGTCATATCTGATTCCATTCTTAGTACACTAACTACAATGTCATACCTGACTCCATTCTTAGTACACTAACTACAATGTCATACCTGATTCCATTCTTAGTACACTAACTACAATGTCATACCTGATTCCATTCTTAGTACACTAACTACAATGTCATACCTGATTCCATTCTTAGTACACTAACTACAATGTCATACCTGATTCCATTCTTAGTACACCAACTACAATGTCATACCTGATTCCATTCTTAGTACACTAACTACAATGTCATACCTGATTCCATTCTTAGTACACTAACTACAATGTCATACCTGATTCCATTCTTAGTACACTAACTACAATGTCATACCTGATTCCATTCTTAGTACACTAACTACAATGTCATACCTGATTCCATTCTTAGTACACTAACTACAATGTCATACCTGATTCCATTCTTAGTACACTAACTACAATGTCATACCTGATTCCATTCTTAGTACACCAACTACAATGTCATACCTGATTCCATTCTTAGTACACTAACTACAATGTCATACCTGATTCCATTCTTAGTACACTAACTACAATGTCATACCTGATTCCATTCTTAGTACACTAACTACAATGTCATACCTGATTCCATTCTTAGTACACTAACTACAATGTCATACCTGATTCCATTCTTAGTACACTAACTACAATGTCATACCTGATTCCATTCTTAGTACACTAACTACAATGTCATACCTGATTCCATTCTTAGTACACTAACTACAATGTCATACCTGATTCCATTCTTAGTACACCAACTACAATGTCATACCTGATTCCATTCTTAGTACACTAACTACAATGTCATACCTGATTCCATTCTTAGTACACCAACTACAATGTCATACCTGATTCCATTCTTAGTACACTAACTACAATGTCATACCTGATTCCATTCTTAGTACACTAACTACAATGTCATACCTGATTCCATTCTTAGTACACTAACTACAATGTCATACTTGGATTCCATTCTTAGTACACTAACTACAATGTCATACCTGATTCCATTCTTAGTACACTAACTACAATGTCATACCTGATTCCATTCTTAGTACACTAACTACAATGTCATACCTGATTCCATTCTTAGTACACTAACTACAATGTCATACCTGATTCCATTCTTAGTACACTAACTACAATGTCATACCTGATTCCATTCTTAGTACACCAACTACAATGTCATACCTGATTCCATTCTTAGTACACCAACTACAATGTCATACCTGATTCCATTCTTAGTACACTAACTACAATGTCATACCTGATTCCATTCTTAGTACACCAACTACAATGTCATACCTGATTCCATTCTTAGTACACTAACTACAATGTCATACCTGATTCCATTCTTAGTACACTAACTACAATGTCATACCTGATTCCATTCTTAGTACACTAGCTACAATGTCATACCTGATTCCATTCTTAGTACACTAACTACAATGTCATACCTGATTCCATTCTTAGTACACTAGCTACAATGTCATACCTGATTCCATTCTTAGTACACTAACTACTATGTCATACCTGACTCCATTCTTAGTACACTAACTACTATGTCATACCTGATTCCATTCTTAGTACACTAACTACAATGTCATACTTGATTCCATTCTTAGTACACTAACTACTATGTCATACCTGATTCCATTCTTAGTACACTAACTACAATGTCATACCTGATTCCATTCTTAGTACACTAACTACTATGTCATACCTCACTCCATTCTTAGTACACTAACTACAATGTCATAGCTGACTTCATTCTTAGTACACTAACTACTATGTCATACCTGATTCCATTCTTAGTACACTAACTACAATGTCATACCTGATTCCATTCTTAGTACACCAACTACAATGTCATATCTGATTCCATTCTTAGTACACCAACTACAATGTCATACCTGATTCCATTCTTAGTACACTAACTACAGTGTCATACCTGATTCCATTCTTAGTACACTAACTACAATGTCATACTTGATTCCATTCTTAGTACACTAACTACTATGTCATACCTGACTCCATTCTTAGTACATCAACTACAATGTCATACCTGATTCCATTCTTAGTACACCAACTACAATGTCATACCTGATTCCATTCTTAGTACACCAACTACAATGTCATACCTGATTCCATTCTTAGTACACTAACTACAATGTTATACCTGACTCCATTCTTAGTACACTAACTACAATGTCATACCTGATTCCATTCTTAGTACACTAACTACAATGTCATACCTGATTCCATTCTTAGTACACTAACTACTATGTCATACCTGACTCCATTCTTAGTACACCAACTACAATGTCATACCTGATTCCATTCTTAGTACACTAACTACTATGTCATACCTGACTCCATTCTTAGTACACTAACTACAATGTCATACCTGATTCCATTCTTAGTACACTAACTACAATGTCATACCTGATTCCATTCTTAGTACACTAACTACAATGTCATACCTGACTTCATTCTTAGTACACTAACTACTATGTCATACCTGACTCCATTCTTAGTACACTAACTACTATGTCATACCTGATTCCATTCTTAGTACACTAACTACAATGTCATACCTGACTCCATTCTTAGTACACTAACTACAATGTCATACCTGATTCCATTCTTAGTACACTAACTACAATGTCATACCTGATTCCATTCTTAGTACACCAACTACAATGTCATACCTGATTCCATTCTTGGTACACCAACTACAATGTCATACCTGATTCCATTCTTAGTACACCAACTACAATGTCATACCTGATTCCATTCTTAGTACACTAACTACTATGTCATATCTGACTCCATTCTTAGTACACTAACTACAATGTCATACCTGACTCCATTCTTAGTACACTAACTACAATGTCATACTTGATTCCATTCTTAGTACACTAACTACTATGTCATACCTGACTCCATTCTTAGTACACTAACTACAATGTCATACCTGATTCCATTCTTAGTACACTAACTACAATGTCATACCTGACTTCATTCTTAGTACACTAACTACTATGTCATACCTGACTCCATTCTTAGTACACTAACTACTATGTCATACCTGATTCCATTCTTAGTACACTAACTACAATGTCATACCTGATTCCATTCTTAGTACACTAACTACAATGTCATACCTGACTTCATTCTTAGTACACTAATTACTATGTCATACCTGACTCCATTCTTAGTACACTAACTACTATGTCATACCTGATTCCATTCTTAGTACACTAACTACAATGTCATACCTGACTCCATTCTTAGTACACTAACTACAATGTCATACCTGATTCCATTCTTAGTACACTAACTACAATGTCATACCTGATTCCATTCTTAGTACACCAACTACAATGTCATACCTGATTCCATTCTTAGTACACCAACTACAATGTCATACCTGATTCCATTCTTAGTACACCAACTACAATGTCATACCTGATTCCATTCTTAGTACACTAACTACTATGTCATATCTGACTCCATTCTTAGTACACTAACTACAATGTCATACCTGACTCCATTCTTAGTACACTAACTACAATGTCATACTTGATTCCATTCTTAGTACACTAACTACTATGTCATACCTGACTCCATTCTTAGTACACTAACTACAATGTCATACCTGATTCCATTCTTAGTACACTAACTACAATGTCATACCTGATTCCATTCTTAGTACACTAACTACAATGTCATACCTGACTTCATTCATAGTACACTAATTACTATGTCATACCTGACTCCATTCTTAGTACACTAACTACTATGTCATACCTGATTCCATTCTTAGTACACTAACTACAATGTCATACCTGACTCCATTCTTAGTACACTAACTACAATGTCATACCTGATTCCATTCTTAGTACACTAACTACAATGTCATACCTGATTCCATTCTTAGTACACCAACTACAATGTCATACCTGATTCCATTCTTAGTACACCAACTACAATGTCATACCTGACTTCATTCTTAGTACACTAACTACAATGTCATACCTGATTCCATTCTTAGTACACCAACTACAATGTCATACTTGATTCCATTCTTAGTACACTAACTACAATGTCATACTTGATTCCATTCTTAGTACACTAACTACAATGTCATACCTGATTCCATTCTTAGTACACCAACTACAATGTCATACTTGATTCCATTCTTAGTACACTAACTACAATGTCATACCTGATTCCATTCTTAGTACACCAACTACAATGTCATACTTGATTCCATTCTTAGTACACTAACTACAATGTCATACCTGACTCCATTCTTAGTACACTAACTACAATGTCATACCTGATTCCATTCTTAGTACACCAACTACAATGTCATACTTGATTCCATTCTTAGTACACTAACTACAATGTCATACTTGATTCCATTCTTAGTACACCAACTACAATGTCATACCTGATTCCATTCTTAGTACACCAACTACAATGTCATACTTGATTCCATTCTTAGTACACTAACTACAATGTCATACTTGATTCCATTCTTAGTACACCAACTACAATGTCATACCTGATTCCATTCTTAGTACACCAACTACAATGTCATACTTGATTCCATTCTTAGTACACTAACTACAATGTCATACTTGATTCCATTCTTAGTACACCAACTACAATGTCATACCTGATTCCATTCTTAGTACACCAACTACAATGTCATACTTGATTCCATTCTTAGTACACTAACTACAATGTCATACCTGATTCCATTCTTAGTACACTAACTACAATGTCATACCTGACTCCATTCTTAGTACACTAACTACAATGTCATACCTGATTCCATTCTTAGTACACTAACTACAATGTCATACCTGACTCCATTCTTAGTACACTAACTACAATGTCATACCTGATTCCATTCTTAGTACACTAACTACAATGTCATACCTGATTCCATTCTTAGTACACTAACTACAATGTCATACCTGATTCCATTCTTAGTACACTAACTACAATGTCATACCTGATTCCATTCTTAGTACACCAACTACAATGTCATACCTGATTCCATTCTTAGTACACTAACTACAATGTCATACCTGATTCCATTCTTAGTACACCAACTACAATGTCATACCTGATTCCATTCTTAGTACACTAACTACAATGTCATACCTGATTCCATTCTTAGTACACCAACTACAATGTCATACCTGATTCCATTCTTAGTACACTAACTACAATGTCATAGCTGACTTCATTCTTAGTACACTAACTACTATGTCATACCTGATTCCATTCTTAGTACACTAACTACAATGTCATAGCTGACTTCATTCTTAGTACACTAACTACAATGTCATACCTGATTCCATTCTTAGTACACTAACTACAATGTCATACCTGATTCCATTCTTAGTACACTAGCTACAATGTCATACCTGATTCCATTCTTAGTACACTAACTACAATGTCATACCTGATTCCATTCTTAGTACACTAACTACAATGTCATACCTGATTCCATTCTTAGTACACTAGCTACAATGTCATACCTGATTCCATTCTTAGTACACTAACTACTATGTCATACCTGACTCCATTCTTAGTACACTAACTACTATGTCATACCTGATTCCATTCTTAGTACACTAACTACAATGTCATACTTGATTCCATTCTTAGTACACTAACTACTATGTCATACCTGATTCCATTCTTAGTACACTAACTACAATGTCATACCTGATTCCATTCTTAGTACACTAACTACTATGTCATACCTCACTCCATTCTTAGTACACTAACTACAATGTCATAGCTGACTTCATTCTTAGTACACTAACTACTATGTCATACCTGATTCCATTCTTAGTACACTAACTACAATGTCATACCTGATTCCATTCTTAGTACACCAACTACAATGTCATATCTGATTCCATTCTTAGTACACCAACTACAATGTCATACCTGATTCCATTCTTAGTACACTAACTACAATGTCATACCTGATTCCATTCTTAGTACACTAACTACAATGTCATACTTGATTCCTTTCTTAGTACACTAACTACTATGTCATACCTGACTCCATTCTTAGTACATCAACTACAATGTCATACCTGATTCCATTCTTAGTACACCAACTACAATGTCATACCTGATTCCATTCTTAGTACACCAACTACAATGTCATACCTGATTCCATTCTTAGTACACTAACTACAATGTCATACCTGACTCCATTCTTAGTACACTAACTACAATGTCATACCTGATTCCATTCTTAGTACACTAACTACAATGTCATACCTGATTCCATTCTTAGTACACTAACTACTATGTCATACCTGACTCCATTCTTAGTACACCAACTACAATGTCATACCTGATTCCATTCTTAGTACACTAACTACTATGTCATACCTGACTCCATTCTTAGTACACTAACTACAATGTCATACCTGATTCCATTCTTAGTACACTAACTACAATGTCATACCTGATTCCATTCTTAGTACACTAACTACAATGTCATACCTGACTTCATTCTTAGTACACTAATTACTATGTCATACCTGACTCCATTCTTAGTACACTAACTACTATGTCATACCTGATTCCATTCTTAGTACACTAACTACAATGTCATACCTGACTCCATTCTTAGTACACTAACTACAATGTCATACCTGATTCCATTCTTAGTACACTAACTACAATGTCATACCTGATTCCATTCTTAGTACACCAACTACAATGTCATACCTGATTCCATTCTTAGTACACCAACTACAATGTCATACCTGATTCCATTCTTAGTACACCAACTACAATGTCATACCTGATTCCATTCTTAGTACACTAACTACTATGTCATATCTGACTCCATTCTTGGTACACTAACTACAATGTCATACCTGACTCCATTCTTAGTACACTAACTACAATGTCATACTTGATTCCATTCTTAGTACACTAACTACTATGTCATACCTGACTCCATTCTTAGTACACTAACTACAATGTCATACCTGATTCCATTCTTAGTACACTAACTACAATGTCATACCTGACTTCATTCTTAGTACACTAATTACTATGTCATACCTGACTCCATTCTTAGTACACTAACTACTATGTCATACCTGATTCCATTCTTAGTACACTAACTACAATGTCATACCTGATTCCATTCTTAGTACACTAACTACAATGTCATACCTGACTTCATTCTTAGTACACTAATTACTATGTCATACCTGACTCCATTCTTAGTACACTAACTACTATGTCATACCTGATTCCATTCTTAGTACACTAACTACAATGTCATACCTGATTCCATTCTTAGTACACTAACTACAATGTCATACCTGATTCCATTCTTAGTACACCAACTACAATGTCATACCTGATTCCATTCTTAGTACACCAACTACAATGTCATACCTGATTCCATTCTTAGTACACCAACTACAATGTCATACCTGATTCCATTCTTAGTACACTAACTACTATGTCATATCTGACTCCATTCTTAGTACACTAACTACAATGTCATACCTGACTCCATTCTTAGTACACTAACTACAATGTCATACTTGATTCCATTCTTAGTACACTAACTACTATGTCATACCTGACTCCATTCTTAGTACACTAACTACAATGTCATAGCTGACTTCATTCTTAGTACACTAACTACTATGTCATACCTGATTCCATTCTTAGTACACTAACTAAAATGTCATACCTGATTCCATTCTTAGTACACTAACTACAATGTCATACCTGACTCCATTCTTAGTACACTAACTACAATGTCATAGCTGACTTCATTCTTAGTACACTAACTACTATGTCATACCTGATTCCATTCTTAGTACACTAACTACAATGTCATACTTGATTCCATTCTTAGTACACTAACTACTATGTCATACCTGATTCCATTCTTAGTACACCAACTACAATGTCATACCTGATTCCATTCTTAGTACACTAACTACTATGTCATACCTGACTCCATTCTTAGTACACTAATTACAATGTCATACCTGATTCCATTCTTAGTACACTAACTACAATGTCATACCTGATTCCATTCTTAGTACACTAACTACAATGTCATACCTGACTTCATTCATAGTACACTAATTACTATGTCATACCTGACTCCATTCTTAGTACACTAACTACTATGTCATACCTGATTCCATTCTTAGTACACTAACTACAATGTCATACCTGACTCCATTCTTAGTACACTAACTACAATGTCATACCTGATTCCATTCTTAGTACACTAACTACAATGTCATACCTGATTCCATTCTTAGTACACCAACTACAATGTCATACCTGATTCCATTCTTAGTACACCAACTACAATGTCATACCTGATTCCATTCTTAGTACACCAACTACAATGTCATACCTGATTCCATTCTTAGTACACTAACTACTATGTCATATCTGACTTCATTCTTAGTACACTAACTACAATGTCATACCTGACTCCATTCTTAGTACACTAACTACTATGTCATACCTGATTCCATTCTTAGTACACTAACTACAATGTCATACTTGATTCCATTCTTAGTACACTAACTACTATGTCATACCTGACTCCATTCTTAGTACACTAACTACAATGTCATACCTGATTCCATTCTTAGTACACTAACTACAATGTCATACCTGATTCCATTCTTAGTACACCAACTACAATGTCATACCTGATTCCATTCTTAGTACACTAACTACTATGTCATACCTGATTCCATTCTTAGTACACTAACTACAATGTCATACCTGATTCCAAAGCACATTCAATGTGTATCATAAGTCTTCCATACCATTTTTTATACTTAATAAAAATAAGTTTTAAATTTGTTAATTTGGGTCAGTTTTGAAGCCTCTTTATCGATTAAAGTGATCGTAAGTTTCAATTTTAGGGTAATTTTCGAAATTCTCTACCAGATAAATCGATATTTTATTTATGAAAGCTTTCGGCCCAGTTTTTGGAACCTTCTGTAGGCATAATATTAGTTTTTAATCAAATTGTGGACTTAGATGTCAACTCTGTATTCTTCTGTTGAGCTAAGTATTACACCATTTTGTCTACTTGTGGTGTCCTGTTATGCTGTTTATTGGCGTCGACTTCAGTGTTAACACTTGAAGAACACCTACATCATTTCTGCATAGAGTGTATTATAAATCAGATGTAACATTTGAACATCCACAGATTCTCTATTGTTATAGTTTCTAATTTGTTTTCACGGGAAGTATTAAATAATGTACATCCTACTTTTCCAGTTTACTGGGATACGCATTAAACCCATCTGATTTAACCACTCGTACCATTATACAGTAGTGTGTTGTCTGTCATTTCTAAAACACTATAATGACATCACATAAAGGACGTTTGACGATGCAGTTTGTGCTGTCCTGACGTCGGTAAAACGTGCGCGTGCCATAAGTCACGAGAAAAAGTACGAACTCTGTAGGCTACAACATAGCATGACTCATAAACTTCAAAAGCAAGACAAAAATGTTACTTTACATTTTGATTTTATTTACTCTTGAAAGATAGCAGAAACCTGCAGAAGTCCGTAATGTATACATTAGTTGTTTGTTATTTGTGTTTCTGTATTGACATTTCAAATTTGTGGTGATGTTGTTCATCTTGTTATGATACTTTCTGCGTGTATATGACAACAGATAAGCCTAATAGGATTAGCTGTTTCGATCGGATAATCGTGGTACAAAAGCACTTTTTCTTTTTTACGTTTATTATTTTTAAACATCGTTTCCGCTTCGCCTATTCAGACGGTGTTCAGAATGTGTTCTGGTTAGACTTTTAACAGTTAGAGTCTTATCTTGCTAATTAGATCTCTACGTGACCGTGAGAAGGTAGATTAAAAGAATAATTGTGGTTTGAAAACCGCAGTGGACTTATTGAAATGGGCGTTAAGAAAAAGAAAAACCATAATTACGCCTGCGGTAGAACGTGATGTTTCATTACAGTTATTTTAGTACCGGAAGATTCTTTCTTTACTCAAAGTCCTCGGCGGCTCAGCGGCAAGTCTGAAAGATTTTTACCCTAAAACTTGTTTTTCGGCACCTGTGGTGAGCAGAGCACATATAGTGTAGCCTTGCGCTTAATAACAAATACATTCTGGATTTCGCATCGTTTTCCCCATCCGAGTGGCTCAGCTGCAAGTGGTATACTGGCTTAGAACAATAGAAACTGGGTTTCGATACCCCTGGTGAGCACAGTGCACATCGTGTAGCCATGTGCGCTCAACAAGCACCAGATAACCAGTTTGTTTGTTTGTTTGTTTTGAATTTCGCGCAAGGCTACTCGAGAGCTATCTGTGCTAGCCGTCCCTAATTTAGCAGTGTAAGACTAGAGGGAAGGCAGCTAGTCATCACCACCCACCACCAACTCTTGGGCTACTCTTTTACCAACGAATAGTGGGATTGACCGTAACATTATAACGCCCCCACGGCTAAAAGGGGCGAGCATGTTTGGTGCGACTGGGATTCGAACCCGCAACCTTCGGATTACCAGTCGAACGCCTTAACACGCTTGGCCGTGCCGGACCCGATAACCAAACGAGCAACATGAGTTCTCGTCTTTGACGTGACTTCTGGTTTGGCTGTAATAATGGGAGTGGGAAAAGAAGAAAAGAACATTTGACCCTATAATAACGTTGTAATACATAGTGCTAACACTAAGTACATAGTGGTAACACTAAGTTATCGCAATAATCTGAGAAAACGATTTATGTATAATAAAACCATAATTATGGCAGAGAGTGAAAACCACTTCACTCGTTTATGTGTTAATACGCAACAAAGTTCTGTTGAAAATTCATAACCTTATTATAGTGACGTCACAAATTTTAGGAGAGGCATATAATTACGGAGCAGAATTACAGTCACAGTTTCTAAACCATTATCACCTCTTCTCGCTTTGTGGTCCACTAGCTGAAATATAAAAAATAAAAAAACATTCCCTTTACGAGGACAACCATAAATCGACATTTGTGTTTAACTCGTGGTTTGTTGCATACGGCTTTCATTCCTTTCTGGTGGCCCGGCACGGCCAGGTGGTTAAGGCACTCGACTCGTAATCTCAGGGTCGCGGGTTCGAATCTCCGACACACCAAACATGTTCGCCCTTTCAATCGTGGCGGCGTTATAATGTGACAGTCAATCCCACTATTCGTTGGTAAAAGAGTAGCCCAAGAGTTGGTGGTGGATGGTGACGACTAGCTGCCTTTGCTCTAGTCTTACACTGCTAGATTAGGGACGGCTAGCACAGATAGCCCTCGTGTAGCTTTGCGCGAAATTCAAAAACAAACAAACTGTAACCCTTGGTAGAGACTTAATAAGGATTTTTAGTGACTTTTTTGAGAAGATAATGTTTTATATGTGTTATTACTATTCTTCTGTTATATTCTATTCTACTTTTCACCATAATGTGCCCAGTTCCAGCTCCGCTTGCTATCCATGTTCTTGAGTTTAAATAAACAGGACTGAAGCCAATAAATTTAACTACACGGCCAGTTTGATTTAGTACTGGGTGTGGCCTAATGGTTAGCATGACGGAATGTGAATCCGTGGGTCTATGGATTGCATCTCGTTGTTATTAAACTACCCTTCGCATGTTTGGGTTGAGGGTGTGTTATAAGAAAGATTTCCACTTTACTATTAGGGTATCCCTAGATTGGCGGTGGTCGTAGATAGTCCTCGTGTATCTCTTTACGAATATCCTAAACAAATTATCTTCAGTAGAAGGAATATTGATCTCTCAGGACAGTGAATGTTTTAATCTTGTCACGAGACAGTACTGTCAGAATTGGGATGTGACAGCACACTGCAATGTCTCATTCAAATATCAAATGGAGGTGGGTGGTTCGAGTCTTCCGATCTGATCATACACATGGGTGAAAAATACATTGAGGTCGGGTGAAGCGATTTAACAACATTTTCTTGGAACCTCGGCACGTTCTGTTGCAGTGAACGAATCGAATTTGTAGGGGCAATTCGAAAATGAGCATGTGCAACTGAAACGGTATGCTTAAAAAAATAACAACATGTGAACACTGGTTCTTAAGTTGAAATACAAAGAATGAACAGTTGTAAACTCAATTTTGGACTACAAATTATAAACGACAGATATAGAGAAACTGATCATGCTGTTTCTACGGCATAGGAGAGCAGATAGAGGGAATTATTTAACTCTTCTCTGACCGCTAGGTATTCAGAAAACTGATAAGAAAGTGGGCCAGATTGAGAGAAACTGAAATAAAGTATAAGTTAGTTGTTGTTGATTTTTAAGAATACTTTTTCATGCCATATATTGTTGACACTTCCAAGCTACTATGATTATGAATTGTAGGAAAGCAACAGACAAGAAGTGATTTAAAATGTAAGCAGTTTTAAAACGATTTTTACACGTATGCGATACGAACAAAGCAAGAGAGGACGGCGTGATGCTACTGAATACGCTTCTTACTTTAAACTGTGAGCGCGTTATAAAAATGGCAGTCAATGCCATTAAACCATTTAAAGAACCAGACAAGGCCTCTGTGGCGGCGGGTGCTGCTGAATAGCTTCTTTTCTTCTGATCAGTTACTCTAAATTAGGGACAGAAATACCCGAGTCCTCTTGGGTCTCTAACCTGGCCGTTTAACCCACGTGTCCATAACGTCCATTAAAGCTCAAATTTCCTATTAGTAGTACATACGTCAGTAGAGGGAAGGGTTTAAATTCATCTATCAATTTAGATTGTTTCACGAACTTTAACAAGTGTTGCACTGTAAACTACTTCAGACACCCACCAGAAAAGTAATCGTTGAACATTTCAATTTATACTAAGAGTTACACGACAATGACATGTGATAAGCCTACATTTTTATTATTTAACATTTTGAACAATTTAGTAAAGAATATTCTGCTTACGAAATGAAATCTGACATCAACATTATTAATACCTGTTATATAGTCATTTTAAAAGTCAATGTTGAGCTTTGTTTGCGTGCACAGCTTTTCAAACAGGAGACAGACGAACTCTGGGGCAGACACCACGTTTTGTCGTATATATACAATATAGTTCTGATGTTTCAAGTTATGATGTCTTTGTTTCTCTCTTTGTGTGTTTACAAATTGATAATGCATCATACTTGCTTCTTTCAGATATGTTACACCTAGCATTTTGACATTGATAATTTAAGTGAAACAGAGTAATTAATAAAAACATACATATGGCTTAGGCTTAAAAACTAGGATTAACAGAAATTTCTGCTTATTACCATAACGTGTTGTACAACAGAGATAAAGCACAACATTGTATTACATGAACGTGTGTGTGTGTTATATGTGAATGGTTTCATGAGTAACTGTGGTCTACTGTGTATTTTTTGTTATGTATAACAGAGATAAAGCACAACATTGTATTACATGAACGTGTGTGTGTGTTATATGTGAATGGTTTCATGAGTAACTGTGGTCTACTGTGTATTTTTTGTTATGTATAACAGAGATAAAGCACAACATCGTATTACATGAACGTGTGTGTGTGTTATATGTGAATGGTTTCATGAGTAACTGTGGTCTACTGTGTATTTTTTGTTATGTATAACAGAGATAAAGCACAACATTTTATTACATCAACGTGTGTGTGTGTTATATGTAAATGGTTTCATGAGTAACTGTGGTCTACTGAGTATTTTTTGTTATGTATAACAGAGATAAAGCACAACATTGTATTACATGAACGTGTGTGTGTGTTATATGTGAATGGTTTCATCAGTAACTGTGGTCTACTGTGTATTTTTTGTTATGTATAACAGAGATAAAGCACAACATTGTATTACATTAACGTGTGTGGGTGTTATATGTGAATGGTTTCATCAGTAACTGTGGTCTACTGTATATTTTTTGTTATGTACAACAGAGATAAAGCACAACATTGTATTACATGAGCGTGTGTTATATGTGAATAGTTTCATCAGTAACTGTGGTCTACTGTGTATTTTTTGTTATGTACAACAGAGATAAAGCACAACATTGTATTACATGAACGTGTGTGTGTGTTATATGTGAATGGTTTCATCAGTAACTGTGGTCTACTGTGTATTTTTTGTTATGTATAACAGAGTTAAAGCACAACATTGTATTACATGAACGTGTGTGTGTGTTATATGTGAATGGTTTCATCAGTAACTGTGGTCTACTGTGTATTTTTGTTATGTACAACAGTGATAAAGCACAACATTGTATTACATGAACGTGTGTGTGTGTTATATGTGAATGGTTTCATCAGTAACTGTGGTCTACTGTGTATTTTTTGTTATGTACAACAGAGATAAAGCACAACATTGTATTACATGAACGTGTGTGGGTGTTATATGTGAATGGTTTCATCAGTAACTGTGGTCTACTGTGTATTTTTTGTTATGTACAACAGAGATAAAGCACAACATTGTATTACATGAACTGTGTGTGTGTTATATGTGAATGGTTTCATCAGTAACTGTGGTCTACTGTGTATTTTTTGTTATGTGTAACAGAGATAAAGCACAACATTGTATTACATGAACGTGTGTGTGTGTTATATGTGAATGGTTTCATCAGTAACTGTGGTCTACTGTGTATTTTTTGTTATGTACAACAGAGATAAAGCACAACATTGTATTACATGAACGTGTGTGTGTGTGTTATATTGAATGGTTTTATCAGTAACTGTAATCTACTGTGTATTTTTTGTTATGTACAACAGAGATAAAGCACAACATTGTATTACATGAACGTGTGTGTGTGTGTTATATTGAATGGTTTTATCAGTAACTGTAATCTACTGTGTATTTTTTGTTATGTATAACAGAGATAAAGCACAACATTGTATTACATGAACGTGTGTGTGTGTTATATGTGAATAGTTTTATGAGTAACTGTGGTCTACTGTGTATATTTTGTTATGTACAACAGAGATAAAGCACAACATTGTATTACATGAACGTGTGTGTCTGTTATATGTGAATAGTTTCATGAGTAACCGTGGTCTACTGTGTATTTTTTGTTATGTACAACAGAGATAAAGCACAACATTGTATTACATGAACGTGTGTGTGTGTTATATGTGAATAGTTTCATGAGTAACTGTGGTCTACTGTGTATTTTTGTTATGTACAACAGAGATAAAGCACAACATTGTATTACATGAACGTGTGTGTGTGTTATATGTAAATAGTTTCATCAGTAACTGTGGTTTACTGTGTATTTTTTGTTATGTATAACAAAGATAAAGCACAACATTGTATTACATGAACGTGTGTGGGTGTTATATGTGAATGGTTTCTTCAGTAACTGTGGTCTACTGTGTATTTTTTGTTATGTACAACAGAGATAAAGCACAACATTGTATTACATGAACGTGTGTGTGTGTTATATGTGAATAGTTTCATGAGTAACCGTGGTCTACTGTGTATTTTTTGTTATGTACAACAGAGATAAAGCACAACATCGTATTACATGAACGTGTGTGTGTGTTATATGTGAATGGTTTCATGAGTAACTGTGGCCTACTGTGTATTTTTTGTTATGTATAACAGAGTTAAAGCACAACATTGTATTACATGAACGTGTGTGTGTGTTATATGTGAATGGTTTCATCAGTAACTGTGGTCTACTGTGTATTTTTTGTTATGTACAACAGAGATAAAGCACAACATTGTATTACATGAACGTGTGTGTGTGTTATATGTGAATAGTTTCATGAGTAACTGTGGTCTACTGTGTATTTTTGTTATGTACAACAGAGATAAAGCACAACATTGTATTACATGAACGTAATTTTAGTTTAATTTTGTTAGTTTCATCAGTGACTGTGGTCTACTGTGTATTTTTTGTTATGTATAACAGAAATAAAGCACAACATTGTATTACATGAACGTGTGTGGGTGTTATATGTGAATGGTTTCATCAGTAACTGTGGTCTACTGTGTATTTTTTTGTTATGTACAACAGAGATAAAGCACAACATTGTATTACATGAACGTGTGTTATATGTGAATGGTTTCATCAGTAACTGTGGTCTATTGTGTATTTTTTGTTATGCATAACAGAGATAAAGCACAACATTCTATTACATGAACGTGTGTGTGTGTTATATGTGAATTGTTTCATCAGTAACTGTGGTTTACTGTGTATTTTTTGTTATGTATAACAAAGATAAAGCACAACATTGTATTACATGAACGTGTGTGGGTGTTATATGTGAATAGTTTCATGAGTAACCGTGGTCTACTGTGTATTTTTTGTTATGTACAACAGAGGTAAAGCACAACATTGTATTACATGAACGTGTGTGTGTGTGTTATATGTGAATAGTTTCATGAGTAACCGTGGTCTACTGTGTATTTTTTGTTATGTACAACAGAGATAAAGCACAACATTGTATTACATGAACGTGTGTGTGTGTTATATGTGAATAGTTTCATGAGTAACTGTGATCTACTGTGTATTTTTTGTTATGTACAACAGAGATAAAGCACAACATCGTATCACATGAACGTGTGTGAGTGTTATATGTGAATGGTTTCATGAGTAACTGTGGTCTACTGTGTATTTTTTGTTATGTACAACAGAGATAAAGCACAACATCGTATTACATGAACGTGTGTATGTGTTATATGTGAATGGTTTCATGAGTAACTGTGGTCTACTGTGTATTTTTGTTATGTACAACAGTGATAAAGCACAACATTGTATTACATGAACGTGTGTGTGTGTTATATGTGAATAGTTTCATGAGTAACTGTGGTCTACTGTGTATTTTTGTTATGTACAACAGAGATAAAGCACAACATTGTATTACATGAACGTGTGTGTGTGTTATATGTAAATAGTTTCATCAGTAACTGTGGTCTACTGTGTATTTTTTGTTATGTATAACAGAGATAAAGCACAACATTGTATTACATGAACGTGTGTGGGTGTTATATGTGAATGGTTTCATCAGTAACTGTGGTCTATTGTGTATTTTTTTGTTATGTGCAACAGAGATAAAGCACAACATTGTATTACAAGAACGTGTGTTATATGGAATGGTTTCATCAGTAACTGTGGTCTATTGTGTATTTTTTGTTATGTACAACAGAGATAAAGCACAACATTGTATTACATGAACGTGTGTGTGTGTTATATGTGAATGGTTTCATCAGTAACTGTGGTCTACTGTGTATTTTTTATGTACAACAGAGATAAAGCTCAACATTGTATTACATGAACGTGTGTGTGTGTTATATGTGAATAGTTTCATCAGTAACTGTGGTCTACTGTGTATTTTTTGTTATGTACAACAGAGTTAAAGCACAACATTGTATTACATGAACGTGTGTGGGTGTTATATGTGAATAGTTTCATCAGTAACTGTGGTCTACTGTGTATTTTTTGATATGTATAACAGAGATAAAGCACAACATTGTATTACATGAACGTGTGTGTTATATGTGAATAGTTTCATCAGTAACTGTAATCTACTGTGTATTTTTTGTTACAACTTTATTTATAAATTATTATTATTTTACACTTTCATATTATTCACGTAATGTTACCCAAGGTTATCCAATTGTTGGACTACTATAATCGAAGCGTTAACAAATTAGTTTAGTCACAACCCACCAGAGTGCAGAATGCGATTTTATGGCAACACTAAATCACGTCCGGCCCGATTCGCAACGGTTCAGTAATATTTATTTATAAAAATGTAGACATGTAGATTACCTACTACAAGGACTAGCTAATGCTTAGCTCCAGCTAGACTATGAAAACATTTTGTTCTGTTCTATGAAATGTTTTTTTTTGTATTTATTATCGTCGTATGCCTACAAACCTAATGCAGAGCCACTGGTGTTTTTACCAAACAGGGTTGAACTGGAAGACATTTGTTTTGTTTCTTTGTTTTTGAATTTCGCGCAACGCTACTCGAGGACTATCTGCGCTAGCCATCCTAAATTTAGCAGTGTAAGACTAGAGGGAAGGCAGCTTGTTTTCACCACCCACTCTTGGTACTCTTGGACTACTCTTTTACCAACAAATATTGGGATTGATTGTAACATTATAACGCCCCCACGACTGAAAGGGCGAGCATGTTTAGTGCGACAGGGATTCGAACTCGCGATCCTCAGATTACAAGTCGAACGCCTTAACCCACTTGGCCGTGCCGAGCCTTGAAGACATTTGCATTTAAGCATGTTACAGAGACACCTTGTGACTGAATTAAGTAGTATTTTGTTTCCATGGAGACGTTACTCACTAAGGGTAGTTGAGAAACTAACTAGTTTAATCAGGTTATAAGTGAATCGAACTGGCGTGTCTTGTCAAACTAGCAAGGGCGTGACAGAATATATTTTTTTTCTAGACCAGTGATGTTTAATTACTGCTATTTTATCAAACCACGTGTTTCCAAGCGATGCTATCAAATTCAGTAACCAAGCAGGTGAAGTGTCTTAGAATCCGAACTAATCAAACAATTTTGATTCCATGTAAAAATAAAGATTTATTTGTAGTTTTATTCATTATGATTCCGTGTGTATGTGGTAAACTATTATCAGTTAAAAGTGTTATTACGAGTTTTATTCAAGGCTTTTCCCGATTATGTAATGTTAATTACATTTTTGTTAAACATGGGTCGATTATTTACAGTAAATCAGACATAACACTCCCTTCTTATATGATTTTATAAACTACATGATTATCTATCATATACTCCTTCATTCCATCTTTGAGATCTAAAACTACAAAAAATCTATTTTTTGTTTATTCATCAGGTCCTGTCTTTGTGGATGTAGGACTACAGATAATATATTTTCTGTTTATTCATCAGGTCCTGTCTTTGTGGATGTAGACCTACAAATAATCTATTTTCTGTTTATTCATCAGGTCCTGTCTTTGTAGATGTAAGACTACAAATAATCTATTTTCTGTTTATTCATCAGGTCCTGTCTTTGTAGATGTAAGACTACAAATAATCTATTTTCTCTTTATTTATCAGGTCCTGTTTTTGGGATCTGAGACTACAGATAATGCAGAGATGCCAACCATTACGATTTTGGTGTATACATTATGACTATACGCTCATACAGACAAATATTACAACTTATTGCAACTCCAAAATTATTATATATTATATAGGCCTATACAATAAAGTGATAAATTGTTCCCCCAGGGCTTGAAAGGGGTGAAAAGAAAATTTCTAGTGAGATACAAATAAATTTTGATAATAAATAAAAGACATAGTCGAAATGGCTACTTGCGATAATCATGTTTGGGCTTGAAATAATAATAAAATATTTGTATCTCCGACATCTACCAATAGTCTGAATGCGGTGCTTCTCCATACTGGGTATGTGTGGGAATCCATAGTTACATCATCGGTGCTTGTTAGCCAAACAGCGCTCGCGTAGATGGGTATTTCTCGTTTTCTAAGCGGCAAAGAAACACCAATACGATCGTTCACAAGATGGAAAAAAGAGGCCTTGTTCACCAGATTGTCTTGTTTCTGACAAATCTAAAAGGAATGAAATTGTGAATCAAAAATAGGAAAGAGTATAGTGCAAAATATACAGTCATTGCATCAAAAATTAGTGACAGTCATGCGTTTTGTACAGTTTGTAACATCGATTTTTCTGTGGCACATGGCGGAATACACGATTGTTCCAAACATACAAAATCGGCATCTCACCAACAAAAGGCTGAGGCGAAGACAAAAACGGTGCAAATAACAACATTTATGAGTAAGAATTCAGAATATGAAACCATAAATGCAGAAGTGATGTTCACACAATTCGTCATTGCTCATAATTTACCCCTAGCTGTAGCCGATCATGCAGGACATCTATTCAGAAAAATGTTCCCAGACTCTGATATAGCAAAAAAATATGGCTGTGCTAGAACCAAAACTACAGCCATTGTACAAATGTTGGGTTGTGAAGATGACAAAATGATTTTAAACATACTTACTAACATTGTTTACAGTTTAGCCACAGATGGATCCACAGACATGGATGACTCAAAACTGTATCCAGTGGTTGTACGATATCTTGACCCTTTGCTTGGAAAAATTGTTTGTTCTCTTTTGACAATGGTGGAATGGAAAGAAGCTACAACAGGAGAGAATGTTTTCAAGGTTTTAGACCACGAACTGACAAAGAGGAAAATTCCATGGGAAAACTGTCTTAGTTTTTCTTCAGACAATGCCTCAGTTATGTCTGGTATAGGTAAAGGTGTGATGGGACACATCTCAAGACGACAGCCTACCACTTACATCATGGGCTGTGCCTGCCATCTCATCAATATTGCTGCCCAGAAAGCTTCCAGAGAATTGCCCTGCCCAGTTTCTGATACATTGATAGATATCTACTATTTTCTGGAGAAAAGTGCTAGCTGAAAACAACATTTCAAAGAGTTTCAAGGATTGTATGACAAAGAAACAAGAAAAATTCTACAACTTGTTAACACAAGATGGCTATCACTTGGGGTGTGTCTCAACAGAATATTGGACATGTGGAAGTCATTGAAGAAGTATTTTCACTGTGAAAAGGAAAAACTAGATTCAAAAGGATCTAAACGTGCCACTCAGTTAGGCAGCAAGACTTTAACAGTCAGGATATCCTCTCAGCCACACAGGGACACAAGACAACAGTCTCCAATAGCAGACAAAGAAACATTTGATATAACTCAATATATGTTTTGGCAGTCTGACCTTGAACTAAAGAAGAGACAATCCATGAAAAAAGAGAAGAAAACGAAAGCTATCAAGGAAGTAACCAAGAAAAGTTATGCGCAGAGCAAGTTATATAAGTTAACAGTTTTCTTGGACAACAAAACAAACTTGTTATTTTGTCTTTTTCTTCAGTCTGCAATTTCTCTATTTGAACAAACCAATTTGATATTGCAAAGAGAAGAACCTTGCATACACATTATGCATGGAACTCTGATTACACAAGTTAAAAATATACTTGTCAGATACATCAAGCCAGAATATCTTGAAGGCAACATCACTGAACTTGACTACAACAATGAATCCTTACACAAATCTGATGAGGTAGTTTCTATTGGAAATGCTACCAAGGAATACATTGTTAAATATGAAAAGGATCTGACCTGATCAGCTTCTACACCAGTGTCAAGAAACACTATATTGCAGCTACAAATTACATGATGAAATAATTCCCTCTAAATGATGAACTTCTGATTCATGCAGAGGTTGCTGATCCAAAACTGAAAGTCAGCAAAGATTTCTCTTCTCTACACTTCTTCACAGACAGGTATCCTGTCCTTGTCAATACACATGAGCACGACACTATTGACAAGTTGGAAGGTCAATATTTGAACTATCAAATTGATACTTTCTCAGAAACTGTCCTTCAGTTGAATGTTGACAAGTTTTGGGTTCAGCTGTCTACAGTTAAGGATGGAAATGGCAACCAGAAGTATGACATTCTGTGTAGGGTTATGCTTGGAATTCTTACGATCTTCCATTCTAATGCTGACAGTGGAAGGATGTTTAGTTTAGTGACTAAAACAAAAGAAAGTTCAGACCAAACTTGAGCACCTCAGTTTTGAGCAGTATTATAACACACAAGATGTGTATGCAGTCAAATGAACAATGTTGTTATAACTCCCAACCATCCAGAGACATTCTCATGAAAGCAAAGGCTGCAACAGCTGCAAAACTATTACAATAAGCATCATAAACATGATATAAACTAGTCCTTACACAAAGGCTTTTTCTGCTTACTGTTTGTGCATGTTCAATGTTGTTTTACCAGTATGTTTGTTACTCTGAACTAAATAAAAAAACATAATTTCAAAATATTTTTTTTTTATTTATTTATTAAATACACAAAACACAGTCATAAATGAGCAATCTATAACAGAAATAAATAATAATATAATAATAATAACAGCTTAAAGACATTGGTCAGGCCTAGTAGCCGCAACTGATAAAGGGCTCTGTCTACAATCATTACGCTCAGTCATCTCTGATAATCTGTTTTCTGTTTCCCAGGTTCTTTCATTGGGAGCTGATGTTCTTCCAGAATACAAGCTTCAGAAGCCTCGTGTCCACAAGTGGACCATCCTCCATTACTCCCCTTTCAAGGCAGTTTGGGACTGGATAATATTACTGCTTGTCATCTACACAGCTATCTTTACACCTTACGTCGCAGCCTTCTTGCTAAACGAAACCAAAACCAAACGTAACAAGAAATATGGCGAAGATCCCATCGTCATAATCGATCTTTTAGTTGACGTCATGTTCATCATTGACATTCTTATCAATTTCCGAACGACGTACGTCAACTCTAACGAAGAAGTGGTCAGTCTTCCGGGCAGAATAGCTGTCCACTATCTTCGTGGATGGTTCATCATCGACGTTGTTGCGGCCATTCCGTTCGACCTGTTGCTATTCGGTTCAGAGACTGACGAGGTATGAAATACATTATAATATTTAACATCATTGTGACTGTCTGTGTTGAAAGCATATAAATTACAATATTGTACTTACGTAGGTGTCGAAGCACGCTACGAACTAGGGGGATCTGAAGTGTCACCCTTAGAGTCAGTTTTAAAGGGCGTGTTTTTCGGATCAATTAAAGTGCCCTCTGTTTAGAAATCATTGAAGTACTCCCCACCCCCGGCTCTGACGCCCATGATTAAAATGTAATTTTATAAAAGTCAACAAGGGGTTAAAAACTCCAAGTAGTACCTCATGGCTTTTCGTGAATTTCACCCAAAGCTACACGAAGGCTATCTGCACTAGCGGTCCCTAGTTTAGGAGTGTAGAAGTAGAAGGAAGGCAGCTAGTCATCACCACCCACCGCCAACTCTTGGGCTACTCTTTTATCAATGACTAGTGGGATTGACCTCACGGCTGAAAGGGCAAGCATGTTTGGTGTGACGAGGATTCGAACCTGCGACCCTCAGATTACAAGTCGAGAGCCCCTAACCATTTAGCCGTGCTCAGCCGCTGCCTTATGTATCAGGACAATTTTAAATACTTCCTTAAAACAAAGTATTACTTGATGAGAATGTTTTTCAATATTTTGCACTTCCTTATGTAATATCCTTAAAACAACGAACAACGTATACCCTTGTGGACTTATTTTTTGGATTACGTGGATTACATACTTAACACTCGTGTAAAGTTACATGCAGGTCAGCCTTACCATCACCACTACCCCTAGAATGACACGAATTATATTCATGGACTTTTGCACTAGAGTATTCCATTATCCTGTTATTGGAATTTCCACACATACAATGTTCCCTCCAATTCTTCAATTCATATGCATAATGACCTTTATTCGTGTGCACCAGTTACAAAGCAATGTGCAGATGGCATTATCAGTTTCTTTTGGTTTTAATTTTTTATGCGTGGAGATATGTTTAGACCGTCCACCATATTGGATCATAAGGTTGCTTTTTACTGCTACGACTTAGTAATTTGGGATTTCTCCTCTGGTGGGACAGCGGTAAATTTACAAAGCTGAAGTTAGGAGTTCGATGACCCTCGATGGACACAGCAGAGAGCCCAATGTGGCTTTGCTATAACAAAAAGCATACAAATTGGGTTTTAGGCCTATCGACTGAGAGGGTTATTAAAGCCCTCAACGTATTGAAAGTCCTCACAATTGTTGAGAATGTGCGATGTTAGAATAGTAAAGAGCGCAGCGTTGGTTGCTGGTTGTGCGGCCGCCCAGCTTTGGGAAACACGTTCGTTTAATATTTTGGGTTTTAGATAAATTTATTCTCGTTCCAAGAGATCCAGAGTTCACCAGTGTCGGATAGATTCGTTTATTAAAGATATTTTATATAAAAAATAATAAGCGAAGGCAAATAGTGAAATTACAAAAAGTAAAATTTAAACAATACTGTATGTTGAACAAGTGTTTTTTGTTTGTTTTCAGTTAATTACAAAGTTATCTGTACTCAACCTACCACGAGTACCGAAACCAGATTTCTTGTGTTGTGAGTCTACAGACATGCCATTGTGTGTTGAACGAGTGTTTGTTTGTTTTTAGTTAATCACAAAGTTATCTGTACTCAACCAACCACGAGTATCGAAACCAGGTTTCTTGTGTTGTGGGTCTACAGACATGCCATTGTGTGTTGAACAAGTGTTTGTTTGTTTTTAGTTAACCACAAAGTTATCTGTACTCAACCCACCACGAGTATCGAAACCAGGGTTCTTCTGTTGTGGGTCTACAGACATGCCATTGTGTGTTGAACAAGTGTTTGTTTGTTTTCAGTTAATCACAAAGTTATCTGTACTCAACCTACCACGAGTACCGAAACCAAATTTCTTGTGTTGTGAGTCTACAGACATGCCATTGTGTGTTGAACGAGTGTTTGTTTGTTTTTAGTTAATCACAGTTATCTGTACTCAACCCACCACGAGTATCGAAACCAGGTTTCTTGTGTTGTGGGTCTACAGACATGCCATTGTGTGTTGAACAAGTGTTTGTTTGTTTTTAGTTAACCACAAAGTTATCTGTACTCAACCCACCACGAGTATCGAAACCAGGTTTCTTGTGTTGTGGGTCTACAGACATGCCATTGTGTGTTGAACGAGTGTTTGTTTGTTTTTAGTTAATCACAGTTATCTGTACTCAACCCACCACGAGTATCGAAACCAGGTTTCTTGTGTTGTGGGTCTACAGACATGCCATTGTGTGTTGAACAAGTGTTTGTTTGTTTTTAGTTAACCACAAAGTTATCTGTACTCAACCCACCACGAGTATCGAAACCAGGTTTCTTGTGTTGTGGGTCTACAGACATGCCATTGTGTGTTGAACAAGTGTTTGTTTGTTTTTAGTTAACCACAAAGTTATCTGTACTCAACCCACCACGAGTACCGAAACCAGGGTTCTTGTGTTGTGGGTCTACAGACAAGTCATTGTGTGTTGAACAAGTGTTTGTTTGTTTTCAGTTAATCACAAAGTTATCTGTACTCAACCCACCACCAGTATCGAAACCAGATTTCTTGTGTTGTGGGTCTACAGACAAGTCATTGTGTGTTGAACAATTGTTTGTTTTTAGTTAACCACAAAGTTATCTGTACTCAACCCACCACGAGTATCGAAACCAGGTTTCTTCTGTTGTGGGTCTACAGACAAGTCATTGTATGTTGAACAAATGTTTGTTTATTTCTAGTTAACCACAAAGTTATCTGTACTCAACCCACCACGAGTATCGAAACCAGGTTTCTTATGTTGTGGGTCTACAGACAAGTGATTGTGTGTTGAACAAGTGTTTGTTTTTTTAGTTAACCACAAAGTTATCTGTACTCAACCCACCACGAGTATCGAAACCAGGTTTCTTCTGTTGTGGGTCTACAGACAAGTCATTGTGTGTTGAACAAGTGTTTGTTTGTTTTTAGTTAACCACAAAGTTATCTGTACTCAACCCACCACGAGTACCGAAACCAGGTTTCTTGTGTTGTGGGTCTACAGACATGCCATTGTGTGTTGAACAAGTGTTTGTTTGTTTTCAGTTAATCACAAAGTTATCTGTACTCAACCCACCACGAGTACCGAAACCAGGTTTCTTGTGTTGTGGGTCTACAGACAAGTCATTGTGTGTTGAACAAGTGTTTGTTTGTTTTTAGTTAACCACAAAGTTATTTGTACTCAACCCACCACGAGTATCGAAACCAGGTTTCTTGTGTTGTGGGTCTACAGACATGCCATTGTGTGTTGAACGAGTGTTTTTTTCTTTCTAGTTAATCACAAAGTTACCTGTACTCAACCCACCACGAGTACCGAAACCAGGTTTCTTCTGTTGTGGGTCTACAGACATGCCATTGTGTGTTGAACAAGTGTTTGTTTGTTTTCAGTTAATCACAAAGTTATCTGTACTCAACCCACCACGAGTACCGAAACCAGGTTTCTTCTGTTGTGAGTCTACAGACATGCCATTGTGTGTTGAACAAGTGTTTGTTTGTTTCTAGTTAATCACAAAGTTACCTGTACTCAACCCACCACGAGTACCGAAACCAGGTTTCTTCTGTTGTGGGTCTACAGACTGTGTTGAACGAGTGAGATAAAAATTATATAGCTTTTATACACCTAAAACCAAGTTATTCCATGTGGTGTGTGTCCTAAACATTCGCATTTCCATTCTATAAGTTTTGAACTACATCACAAACCGCCACTTGTTGGATGTCCTTCGTTTACTTGTGCTAATTCTACCTTTCTGTATCAGAACTGTAATATCCTGATTCTAACTTTCTGTGTCAGAGGTGTGATATCCTGATTCTAACTTTCTGTATCAGAGGTGTGATATCCTCTGTATCAGAGCTGTAATATCCTGATTCTAACTTTCTGTATCAGAGGTGTGATATCCTCTGTATCAGAGCTGTGATATCCTGATTCTAACTTTCTGTATCAGAACTGTCATATCCTGATTCTAACTTTCTGTATCAGAGCTGTAATATCCTGATTCTAACTTTCTGTATCAGAACTGTCATATCCTGATTCTAACTTTCTGTATCAGAGGTGTGATATCCTGATTCTAACTTTCTGTATCAGAACTGTGATATCCTCTGTATCAGAGCTGTGATATCCTGATTCTAACTTTCTGTATCAGAACTGTCATATCCTGATTCTAACTTTCTGTATCAGAGGTGTGATATCCTGATTCTAACTTTCTGTATCAGAACTGTGATATCCTCTGTATCAGAGCTGTGATATCCTGATTCTAACTTTCTGTATCAGAGGTGTGATATCCTGATTCTAACTTTCTGTATCAGATGTGTGATATCCTGATTCTAAATTTCTGTATCAGAGCTGTAATATCCTGATTCTAACTTTCTGTATCAGAACTGTGATATCCTGATTCTACCTTTCTGTATCAGAGCTGTAATATCCTGATTCTAACTTTCTGTATCAGAGGTGTGATATCCTCTGTATCAGAGCTGTGATATCCTGATTCTAACTTTCTGTATCAGAACTGTCATATCCTGATTCTAACTTTCTGTATCAGAGCTGTAATATCCTGATTCTAACTTTCTGTATCAGAACTGTCATATCCTGATTCTAACTTTCTGTATCAGAGGTGTGATATCCTGATTCTAACTTTCTGTATCAGAACTATGATATCCTGATTCTAACTTTCTGTATCAGAGGTGTGATATCCTGATTCTAACTTTCTGTATCAGATGTGTGATATCCTGATTCTAAATTTCTGTATCAGAGCTGTAATATCCTGATTCTAACTTTCTGTATCAGAACTGTGATATCCTGATTCTACCTTTCTGTATCAGAGCTGTAATATCCTGATTCTAACTTTCTGTATCAGAGGTGTGATATTCTCTGTATCAGAGCTGTGATATCCTGATTCTAACTTTCCGTATCAGAACTGTGATATCCTGATTCTAGCTTTCTGTATCAGAGGTGTGATATCCTCTGTATCAGAGCTGTGATATCCTGATTCTAACTTTCTGTATCAGAACTGTGATATCCTGATTCTAACTTTCTGTATCAGAGGTGTGATATCCTGATTCTATCTTTCTGTATCAGAGTTGTGATATCCTGATTCTATCTTTCTGTATCAGAACTGTGATATCCTGAGTCTAACTTTCTGTATCAGAGGTGTGATATCCTGATTCTAACTTTCTGGATCAGAACTGTCATATCCTGATTCTAACTTTCTGTATCAGAGGTGTGATATCCTGATTCTAAATTTCTGTATCAGAACTGTGATATCCTCTGTATCAGAGGTGTGATATCCTGATTCTAACTTTCTGTATCAGAGGTGTAATATCCTGATTCTAAATTTCTGTATCAGAACTGTGATATCCTTTGTATCAGAGGTGTGATATCCTGATTCTAACTTTCTATATCAGAACTGTGATATCCTGATTCTAACTTTCTGTATCAGAGGTGTGATATCCTGATTCTAACTTTCTGTATCAGAACTGTGATATCCTGATTCTAACTTTCTGTATCAGAGGTGTGATATTCTGATTCTAACTTTCTGTATCACAGCTGTCATATCCTATGCTCGTCTGTGTTGTCTCCAACCTTGCCCATTCTTTTTATGCTTGTGACGTCAACATATACACAGAATGAAGTTATATCATATTATCACTGTATATCCAGACACCACCTTTAGACCCATGTAGTTATATCATATTACCACTGTATATCCCGACACCACCTTTAGACCCATGTAGTTATATCATATTACCACTGTATATCCAGACACCACCTTTAGACCCATGTAGTTATATCATATTACCACTGTATATCCAAACACCACCTTTAGACCCATGTAGTTATTTCATATTACAACTGTATATCTCGACACCACCTTTAGACCCATGTAGTTATATCATATTACCACTGTATATCCAGACACCACCTTTAGACCCATGTGGTTATATCATATTACCACTGTATATCCAGACACCACCTTTAGACCCATGTAGTTATATCATATTACCACTGTATATCCAGACACCACCTTTAGACCCATGTGGTTATATCATATTACCACTGTATATCCAGACACCACCTTTAGACCCATGTAGTTATATCATATTACCACTGTATATCCAGACACCACCTTTAGACCCATGTTGTTATATCATATTACCACTGTATATCCAGACACCACCTTTAGACCCATGTAGTTATATCATATTACCACTGTATATCCAGACACCACCTTTAGACCCATGTGGTTATATCATATTACCACTGTATATCCAGACACCACCTTTAGACCCATGTTGTTTATATCATATTACCACTGTATATCCAGACACCACCTTTAGACCCATGTAGTTATATCATATTACCACTGTATATCCAGACACCACCTTTAGACCCATGTAGTTATATCATATTACCACTGTATATCCAGACACCACCTTTAGACCCATGTAGTTATATCATATTACCACTGTATATCCCGACACCACCTTTAGACCCATGTAGTTATATCATATTACCACTGTATATCCAGACCCATGGTTATATCATATTACCACTGTATATCCAGACACCACCTTTAGACCCATGTAGTTATTTCATATTACAACTGTATATCCCGACACCACCTTTAGACCCATGTAGTTATATCATATTACCACTGTATATCCAGACACCACCTTTAGACCCATGTTGTTATATCATATTACCACTGTATATCCAGACATTACCTTTAGACCCATGTAGTTATATCATATTACCACTGTATATCCAGACACCACCTTTAGACCCATGTAGTTATATCATATTACCACTGTATATCCAGACACCACCTTTAGACCCATGTAGTTATATCATATTACCACTGTATATCCCGACACCACCTTTAGACCCATGTAGTTATATCATATTACCACTGTATATCCAGACACCACCTTTAGACCCATGTAGTTATATCATATTACCACTGTATATCCAGACACCACCTTTAGACCCATGTAGTTATATCATATTACCACTGTATATCCAGACACCACCTTTAGACCCATGTAGTTATATCATATTACCACTGTATATCCAGACACCACCTTTAGACCCATGTTGTTATATCATATTACCACTGTATATCCAGACACCACCTTTAGACCCATGTAGTTATATCATATTACCACTGTATATCCAGACACCACCTTTAGACCCATGTAGTTATATCATATTACCACTGTATATCCAGACACCACCTTTAGACCCATGTGGTTATATCATATTACCACTGTATATCCAGACACCACCTTTAGACCCATGTAGTTATATCATATTACCACTGTATATCCAGACACCACCTTTAGACCCATGTTGTTATATCATATTACCACTGTATATCCCGATACCACCTTTAGACCCATGTAGTTATATCATATTACCACTGTATATCCAGACACCACCTTTAGACCCATGTAGTTATATCATATTACCACTGTATATCCAGACACCACCTTTAGACCCATGTGGTTATATCATATTACCACTGTATATCCAGACACCACCTTTAGACCCATGTGGTTATATCATATTACCACTGTATATCCAGACACCACCTTTAGACCCATGTGGTTATATCATATTACCACTGTATATCCAGACACCACCTTTAGACCCATGTAGTTATATCATATTACCACTGTATATCCAGACACCACCTTTAGACCCATGTAGTTATATCATATTACCACTGTATATCCAGACACCACCTTTAGACCCATGTAGTTATATCATATTACCACTGTATATCCAGACACCACCTTTAGACCCATGTAGTTATATCATATTACCACTGTATATCCAGACACCACCTTTAGACCCATGTAGTTATATCATATTACCACTGTATATCCAGACACCACCTTTAGACCCATGTAGTTATATCATATTACCACTGTATATCCAGACACCACCTTTAGACCCATGTAGTTATATCATATTACCACATTATATCCAGACACCACCTTTAGACCCATGTAGTTATATCATATTACCACATTATATCCAGACACCACCTTTAGACCCATGTAGTTATATCATATTACCACATTATATCCAGACACCACCTTTAGACCCATGTAGTTATATCATATTACCACATTATATCCAGACACCACCTTTAGACCCATGTGGTTATATCATATTACCACTGTATATCCAGACACCACCTTTAGACCCATGTAGTTATATCATATTACCACTGTATATCCAGACACCACCTTTAGACCCATGTAGTTATATCATATTACCACTGTATATCCAGACACCACCTTTAGATTTATGTAGTTATATCATATTACCACTGTATATCCAGACACCACCTTTAGACCCATGTAGTTATATCATATTACCACTGTATATCCAGACACCACCTTTAGACCCATGTAGTTATTTCATATTACCACTGTATATCCAGACACCACCTTTAGACCCATGTGGTTATATCATATTACCACTGTATATCCAGACACCACCTTTAGACCCATGTAGTTATATCATATTACCACTGTATATCCAGACACCACCTTTAGACCCATGTAGTTATATCATATTACCACTGTATATCCAGACACCACCTTTAGACCCATGTGGTTATATCATATTACCACTGTATATCCAGACACCACCTTTAGACCCATGTAGTTATATCATATTACCACTGTATATCCAGACACCACCTTTAGACCCATGTGGTTATATCATATTACCACTGTATATCCAGACACCACCTTTAGACCCATGTAGTTATATCATATTACCACTGTATATCCAGACACCACCTTTAGACCCATGTAGTTATATCATATTACCACTGTATATCCAGACACCACCTTTAGACCCATGTTGTTATATCATATTACCACTGTATATCCAGACACCACCTTTAGACCCATGTGGTTATATCATATTACCACTGTATATCCAGACACCACCTTTAGACCCATGTGGTTATATCATATTACCACTGTATATCCAGACACCACCTTTAGACCCATGTAGTTATATCATATTACCACTGTATATCCAGACACCACCTTTAGACCCATGTGGTTATATCATATTACCACTGTATATCCAGACACCACCTTTAGACCCATGTAGTTATATCATATTACCACTGTATATCCAGACACCACCTTTAGATTCATGTAGTTATATCATATTACCACTGTATATCCAGACACCACCTTTAGACCCATGTAGTTATATCATATTACCACTGTATATCCAGACACCACCTTTAGACCCATGTAGTTATTTCATATTACCACTGTATATCCAGACACCACCTTTAGACCCATGTAGTTATATCATATTACCACTCTATATCCAGACACCACCTTTAGACCCATGTGGTTATTTCATATTACCACATTATATCCAGACACCACCTTTAGACCCATGTAGTTATATCATATTACCACATTATATCCAGACACCACCTTTAGACCCATGTAGTTATATCATATTACCACATTATATCCAGACACCACCTTTAGACCCATGTGGTTATATCATATTACCACATTATATCCAGACACCACCTTTAGACCCATGTGGTTATATCATATTACCACATTATATCCAGACACCACCTTTAGACCCATGGTTATATCATATTACCACTGTATATCCCGACACCACCTTTAGACCCATGTAGTTATATCATATTACCACTGTATATCCAGACACCACCTTTAGACCCATGTAGTTATATCATATTACCACTGTATATCCAGACACCACCTTTAGACCCATGTGGTTATATCATATTACCACTGTATATCCAGACACCACCTTTAGACCCATGTAGTTATATCATATTACCACTGTATATCCAGACACCACCTTTAGACCCATGTAGTTATATCATATTACCACTGTATATCCAGACACCACCTTTAGACCCATGTGGTTATATCATATTACCACATTATATCCAGACACCACCTTTAGACCCATGTAGTTATATCATATTACCACTGTATATCCAGACACCACCTTTAGACCCATGTGGTTATATCATATTACCACTGTATATCCAGACACCACCTTTAGACCCATGTGGTTATATCATATTACCACTGTATATCCAGACACCACCTTTAGACCCATGTAGTTATATCATATTACCACTGTATATCCAGACACCACCTTTAGACCCATGTAGTTATATCATATTACCACTGTATATCCAGACACCACCTTTAGATTCATGTAGTTATATCATATTACCACTGTATATCCAGACACCACCTTTAGACCCATGTGGTTATATCATATTACCACTGTATATCCAGACACCACCTTTAGACCCATGTAGTTATTTCATATTACCACTGTATATCCAGACACCACCTTTAGACCCATGTAGTTATATCATATTACCACTGTATATCCAGACACCACCTTTAGACCCATGTAGTTATTTCATATTACCACATTATATCCAGACACCACCTTTAGACCCATGTAGGTATATCATATTACCACATTATATCCAGACACCACCTTTAGACCCATGTGGTTATATCATATTACCACATTATATCCAGACACCACCTTTAGACCCATGTGGTTATATCATATTACCACATTATATCCAGACACTACCTTTAGACCCATGTAGTTATATCATATTACCACATTATATCCAGACACCACCTTTAGACCCATGTGGTTATATCATATTACCACTGTATATCCAGACACCACCTTTAGACCCATGTGGTTATATCATATTACCACTGTATATCCAGACACCACCTTTAGACCCATGTAGTTATATCATATTACCACTGTATATCCAGACACCACCTTTAGACCCATGTAGTTATATCATATTACCACTGTATATCCAGACACCACCTTTAGACCCATGTAGTTATATCATATTACCACTGTATATCCAGACACCACCTTTAGACCCATGTAGTTATATCATATTACCACTGTATATCCAGACACCACCTTTAGACCCATGTAGTTATATCATATTACCACTGTATATCCAGACACCACCTTTAGACCCATGTGGTTATTTCATATTACCACATTATATCCAGACACCACCTTTAGACCCATGTGGTTATATCATATTACCACATTATATCCAGACACCACCTTTAGACCCATGTAGTTATATCATATTACCACATTATATCCAGACACCACCTTTAGACCCATGTAGTTATATCATATTACCACATTATATCCAGACACCACCTTTAGACCCATGTGTAGTTATATCATATTACCACTGTATATCCAGACACCACCTTTAGACCCATGTAGTTATATCATATTACCACTGTATATCCAGACACCACCTTTAGACCCATGTAGTTATATCATATTACCACTGTATATCCAGACACCACCTTTAGACCCATGTGGTTATATCATATTACCACTGTATATCCAGACACCACCTTTAGACCCATGTAGTTATATCATATTACCACTGTATATCCAGACACCACCTTTAGACCCATGTAGTTATATCATATTACCACTGTATATCCAGACACCACCTTTAGACCCATGTGGTTATATCATATTACCACTGTATATCCAGACACCACCTTTAGACCCATGTAGTTATATCATATTACCACTGTATATCCAGACACCACCTTTAGACCCATGTAGTTATATCATATTACCACTGTATATCCAGACACCACCTTTAGACCCATGTAGTTATATCATATTACCACATTATATCCAGACACCACCTTTAGACCCATGTGGTTATATCATATTACCACATTATATCCAGACACCACCTTTAGACCCATGGTTATATCATATTACCACTGTATATCCAGACACCACCTTTAGACCCATGTAGTTATATCATATTACCACTGTATATCCAGACACCACCTTTAGACCCATGTGGTTATATCATATTACCACTGTATATCCAGACACCACCTTTAGACCCATGTGGTTATATCATATTACCACTGTATATCCAGACACCACCTTTAGACCCATGTAGTTATATCATATTACCACTGTATATCCAGACACCACCTTTAGACCCATGTGGTTATATCATATTACCACTGTATATCCAGACACCACCTTTAGACCCATGTAGTTATATCATATTACCACTGTATATCCAGACACCACCTTTAGACCCATGTGGTTATATCATATTACCACTGTATATCCAGACACCACCTTTAGACCCATGTAGTTATATCATATTACCACTGTATATCCAGACACCACCTTTAGACCCATGTGGTTATATCATATTACCACTGTATATCCAGACACCACCTTTAGACCCATGTTGTTATATCATATTACCACTGTATATCCAGACACCACCTTTAGACCCATGTGGTTATATCATATTACCACTGTATATCCAGACACCACCTTTAGACCCATGTAGTTATATCATATTACCACTGTATATCCAGACACCACCTTTAGACCCATGTAGTTATATCATATTACCACTGTATATCCAGACACCACCTTTAGACCCATGTAGTTATATCATATTACCACTGTATATCCAGACACCACCTTTAGACCCATGTAGTTATATCATATTACCACTGTATATCCAGACACCACCTTTAGACCCATGTGGTTATATCATATTACCACTGTATATCCAGACACCACCTTTAGACCCATGTGGTTATATCATATTACCACTGTATATCCAGACACCACCTTTAGACCCATGTGGTTATATCATATTACCACTGTATATCCAGACACCACCTTTAGACCCATGTGGTTATATCATATTACCACTGTATATCCAGACACCACCTTTAGACCCATGTGGTTATATCATATTACCACTGTATATCCAGACACCACCTTTAGACCCATGTAGTTATATCATATTACCACTGTATATCCAGACACCACCTTTAGACCCATGTGGTTATATCATATTACCACTGTATATCCAGACACCACCTTTAGACCCATGTGGTTATATCATATTACCACTGTATATCCAGACACCACCTTTAGACCCATGTAGTTATATCATATTACCACTGTATATCCAGACACCACCTTTAGACCCATGTGGTTATATCATATTACCACTGTATATCCAGACACCACCTTTAGACCCATGTGGTTATATCATATTACCACTGTATATCCAGACACCACCTTTAGACCCATGTAGTTATATCATATTACCACTGTATATCCAGACACCACCTTTAGACCCATGTAGTTATATCATATTACCACTGTATATCCAGACACCACCTTTAGACCCATGTGGTTATATCATATTACCACTGTATATCCAGACACCACCTTTAGACCCATGTAGTTATATCATATTACCACTGTATATCCAGACACCACCTTTAGACCCATGTAGTTATATCATATTACCACTGTATATCCAGACACCACCTTTAGACCCATGTGGTTATATCATATTACCACTGTATATCCAGACACCACCTTTAGACCCATGTAGTTATATCATATTACCACTGTATATCCAGACACCACCTTTAGACCCATGTAGTTATATCATATTACCACTGTATATCCAGACACCACCTTTAGACCCATGTGGTTATATCATATTACCACTGTATATCCAGACACCACCTTTAGACCCATGTGGTTATATCATATTACCACTGTATATCCAGACACCACCTTTAGACCCATGTAGTTATATCATATTACCACTGTATATCCAGACACCACCTTTAGACCCATGTAGTTATATCATATTACCACTGTATATCCAGACACCACCTTTAGACCCATGTGGTTATATCATATTACCACTGTATATCCAGACACCACCTTTAGACCCATGTGGTTATATCATATTACCACTGTATATCCAGACACCACCTTTAGACCCATGTAGTTATTTCATATTACCACATTATATCCAGACACCACCTTTAGACCCATGTAGTTATATCATATTACCACATTATATCCAGACACCACCTTTAGACCCATGTAGTTATATCATATTACCACATTATATCCAGACACCACCTTTAGACCCATGTAGTTATATCATATTACCACATTATATCCAGACACCACCTTTAGACCCATGTGGTTATATCATATTACCACATTATATCCAGACACCACCTTTAGACCCATGTGGTTATATCATATTACCACTGTATATCCAGACACCACCTTTAGACCCATGTAGTTATATCATATTACCACTGTATATCCAGACACCACCTTTAGACCCATGTGGTTATATCATATTACCACTGTATATCCAGACACCACCTTTAGACCCATGTGGTTATATCATATTACCACTGTATATCCAGACACCACCTTTAGACCCATGTGGTTATATCATATTACCACTGTATATCCAGACACCACCTTTAGACCCATGTGGTTATTTCATATTACCACTGTATATCCAGACACCACCTTTAGACCCATGTGGTTATATCATATTACCACTGTATATCCAGACACCACCTTTAGACCCATGTAGTTATTTCATATTACCACATTATATCCAGACACCACCTTTAGACCCATGTGGTTATATCATATTACCACATTATATCCAGACACCACCTTTAGACCCATGTGGTTATATCATATTACCACATTATATCCAGACACCACCTTTAGACCCATGTGGTTATATCATATTACCACATTATATCCAGACACCTCCTTTAGACCCATGTAGTTATATCATATTACCACTGTATATCCAGACACCACCTTTAGACCCATGTAGTTATATCATATTACCACTGTATATCCAGACACCACCTTTAGACCCATGTGGTTATATCATATTACCACTGTATATCCAGACACCACCTTTAGACCCATGTGGTTATATCATATTACCACTGTATATCCAGACACCACCTTTAGACCCATGTAGTTATATCATATTACCACTGTATATCCAGACACCACCTTTAGACCCATGTAGTTATATCATATTACCACTGTATATCCAGACACCACTTTTAGACCCATGTAGTTATATCATATTACCACTGTGTATCCAGACACCACCTTTAGACCCATGTAGTTATATCATATTACCACTGTATATCCAGACACCACCTTTAGACCCATGTAGTTATTTCATATTACCACATTATATCCAGACACCACCTTTAGACCCATGTAGTTATTTCATATTACCACTGTATATCCGGACACCACCTTTAGACCCATGTAGGTATATCATATTACCACTGTATATCCAGACACCACCTTTAGACCCATGTTGTTATATCATATTACCACTGTATATCCAGACACCACCTTTAGACCCATGTAGTTTTTCATATTACCACTGTATATCCAGACACCACCTTTAGACCCATGTAGTTATATCATATTACCACTGTTTATCCAGACACCACCTTTAGACCCATGTAGTTATATCATATTACCACTGTATATCCCGACACCACCTTTAGACCCATGTAGTTATATCATATTTCCACTGTATATCCAGACACCACCTTTAGACCCATGTGGTTATATCATATTACCACTGTATATCCAGACACCACCTTTAGACCCATGTGGTTATATCATATTACCACTGTATATCCAGACACCACCTTTAGACCCATGTAGTTATATCATATTACCACTGTATATCCAGACACCACCTTTAGACCCATGTGGTTATGTCATATTACCACTGTATATCCAGACACCACCTTTAGACCCATGTGGTTATATCTTATTACCACTGTATATCCAGACACCACCTTTAGACCCATGTAGTTATATCATATTACCACTGTATATCCAGACACCACCTTTAGACCCATGTAGTTATATCATATTACCACTGTATATCCAGACACCACCTTTAGACCCATGTGGTTATATCATATTACCACTGTATATCCAGACACCACCTTTAGACCCATGTAGTTATATCATATTACCACTGTATATCCAGACACCACCTTTAGACCCATGTAGTTATTTCATATTACCACTGTATATCCAGACACCACCTTTAGACCCATGTGGTTATATCATATTACCACTCTATATCCAGACACCACCTTTAGACCCATGTGGTTATTTCATATTACCACATTATATCCAGACACCACCTTTAGACCCATGTGGTTATATCATATTACCACATTATATCCAGACACCACCTTTAGACCCATGTTGTTATATCATATTACCACATTATATCCAGACACCACCTTTAGACCCATGTAGTTATATCATATTACCACATTATATCCAGACACCACCTTTAGACCCATGTGGTTATATCATATTACCACATTATATCCAGACACCACCTTTAGACCCATGTGGTTATATCATATTACCACTGTATATCCAGACACCACCTTTAGACCCATGTTGTTATATCATATTACCACTGTATATCCCGATACCACCTTTAGACCCATGTAGTTATATCATATTACCACTGTATATCCAGACACCACCTTTAGACCCATGTAGTTATATCATATTACCACTGTATATCCAGACACCACCTTTAGACCCATGTAGTTATATCATATTACCACTGTATATCCAGACACCACCTTTAGACCCATGTAGTTATATCATATTACCACTGTATATCCAGACACCACCTTTAGACCCATGTAGTTATATCATATTACCACTGTATATCCAGACACCACCTTTAGACCCATGTAGTTATATCATATTACCACTGTATATCCAGACACCACCTTTAGACCCATGTAGTTATATCATATTACCACTGTATATCCAGACACCACCTTTAGACCCATGTAGTTATATCATATTACCACTGTATATCCAGACACCACCTTTAGACCCATGTAGTTATATCATATTACCACTGTATATCCAGACACCACCTTTAGACCCATGTAGTTATATCATATTACCACTGTATATCCAGACACCACCTTTAGACCCATGTGGTTATATCATATTACCACTGTATATCCAGACACTACCTTTAGACACATGTTGTTATATCATATTACCACTGTATATCCAGACACCACCTTTAGACCCATGTAGTTATATCATATTACCACTGTATATCCAGACACCACCTTTAGACCCATGTAGTTATATCATATTACCACTGTATATCCAGACACCACCTTTAGACCCATGTGGTTATATCATATTACCACTGTATATCCGACACCACCTTTAGACCCATGTAGTTATATCATATTACCACTGTATATCCAGACACCACCTTTAGACCCATGTAGTTATATCATATTACCACTGTATATCCAGACACCACCTTTAGATTCATGTAGTTATATCATATTACCACTGTATATCCAGACACCACCTTTAGACCCATGTTGTTATATCATATTACCACTGTATATCCAGACACCACCTTTAGACCCATGTAGTATTACCACTGTATATCCAGACACCACCTTTAGACCCATGTGGGTATATCATATTACCACTGTATATCCAGACACCACCTTTAGACCCATGTAGTTATATCATATTACCACATTATATCCAGACACCACCTTTAGACCCATGTGGTTATATCATATTACCACATTATATCCAGACACATATTACACATTTTAGACCCATGTATGTAGTTATATCATATTACCACATTATATCCAGACACCACCTTTAGACCCATGTAGTTATATCATATTATCACTGTATATCCAGACACCACCTTTAGACCCATGTAGTTATATCATATTACCACTGTATATCCAGACACCACCTTTAGACCCATGTGGTTATATCATATTACCACTGTATATCCAGACACCACCTTTAGACCCATGTGGTTATATCATATTACCACTGTATATCCAGACACCACCTTTAGACCCATGTGGTTATATCATATTACCACTGTATATCCAGACACCACCTTTAGACCCATGTAGTTATATCATATTACCACTGTATATCCAGACACCACCTTTAGACCCATGTGGTTATATCATATTACCACTGTATATCCAGACACCACCTTTAGACCCATGTAGTTATATCATATTACCACTGTATATCCAGACACCACCTTTAGACCCATGTAGTTATATTACCACTGTATATCCAGACACCACCTTTAGACCCATGTGGTTATATCATATTACCACTGTATATCCAGACACCACCTTTAGACCCATGTGGTTATATCATATTACCACTGTTATATCATATTATATCCAGACACCACCTTTAGACCCATGTGGTTATATCATATTACCACTGTATATCCAGACACCACCTTTAGACCCATGTGGTTATATCATATTACCACTGTATATCCGACACCACCTTTAGACCCATGTAGTTATATCATATTACCACTGTATATCCAGACACCACCTTTAGACCCATGTGGTTATATCATATTACCACTGTATATCCAGACACCACCTTTAGACCCATGTAGTTATATCATATTACCACTGTATATCCAGACACCACCTTTAGACCCATGTGGTTATATCATATTACCACTGTATATCCAGACACCACCTTTAGACCCATGTGGTTATATCATATTACCACTGTATATCCAGACACCACCTTTAGACCCATGTAGTTATATCATATTACCACTGTATATCCAGACACCACCTTTAGACCCATGTGGTTATATCATATTACCACTGTATATCCAGACACCACCTTTAGACCCATGTGGTTATATCATATTACCACTGTATATCCAGACACCACCTTTAGACCCATGTGGTTATATCATATTACCACTGTATATCCAGACACCACCTTTAGACCCATGTGGTTATATCATATTACCACTGTATATCCAGACACCACCTTTAGACCCATGTAGTTATATCATATTACCACTGTATATCCAGACACCACCTTTAGACCCATGTGGTTATATCATATTACCACCAGACACCACCTTTAGACCCATGTAGTTATATCATATTACCACTGTATATCCAGACACCACCTTTAGACCCATGTAGTTATATCATATTACCACTGTATATCCAGACACCACCTTTAGACCCATGTAGTTATATATATTACCATATTACCACTGTTATATCATATTACCACTGTATATCCAGACACCACCTTTAGACCCATGTAGTTATATCATATTACCACTGTATATCCAGACACCACCTTTAGACCCATGTGGTTATATCATATTACCACTGTTATATATCCAGACACACCACCTTTAGACCATGTGGTTATATCATATTTCCAGACCTGACCCATGTGGTTATATCATATTACCACTGTATATCCAGACACCACCTTTAGACCCATGTGGTTATATCATATTACCACTGTATATCCAGACACCACCTTTAGACCCATGTAGTTATATCATATTACCACTGTATATCCAGACACCACCTTTAGACCCATGTAGTTATATCATATTACCACTGTATATCCAGACACCACCTTTAGACCCATGTGGTTATATCATATTACCACTGTATATCCAGACACACCTTTAGACCCATGTGGTTATATCATATTACCACTGTATATCCAGACACCACCTTTAGACCCCATGTAGTTATATCATATTACCACTGTATATCCAGACACCACCTTTAGACCCATGTAGTTATATCATATTACCACTGTATATCAGACACCACCTTTAGACCCATGTAGTTATATCATATTACCACTGTATATCCAGACACCACCTTTAGACCCATGTAGTTATATCATATTACCACTGTATATCCAGACACCACCTTTAGACCCATGTAGGTTATATCA
>NC_134836.1:125870939-125923523 GCF_004210375.1 Tachypleus tridentatus | reverse complement strand
TTTAGACCCATGTAGTTATATCATATTACCACTGTATATCCAGACACCACCTTTAGACCCATGTGTGTGTTATATCATATTACCACTGTATATCCAGACACCACCTTTAGACCCATGTAGTTATATCATATTACCACTGTATATCCAGACACCACCTTTAGACCATGTATATGTTATATCATATTACCACTGTATATCCAGACACCACCTTTAGACCCATGTAGTTATATCACTGTATATCCAGACACCACATGTAGTTATATATATTACCATATATCCAGACACCACCTTTAGACCCATGTAGTTATATCATATTACCACTGTATATCCAGACACCACCTTTAGACCCATGTAGTTATATCATGCATTACCACTGTATATCCAGACACCACCTTTAGACCCATGTAGTTATATCATATTACCACTGTATATCCAGACACCACCTTTAGACCCATGTGGTTATATCATATTACCACTGTATATCCAGACACCACCCTTTAGACCCATGTAGTTATATCATATTACCACATTATATCCAGACACCACCTTTAGACCCATGTAGTTTATATCATATTACCACATTATATCCAGACACCACCTTTAGATCCCATGTAGTTATATCATATTACCACATTATATCCAGACACCACCTTTAGACCCATGTAGTTATATCATATTACCACACATTATATCCAGACACCACCTTTAGACCCATGTAGTTATATCATATTACCACATTATATCCCAGACACCACCTTTAGACCCATGTAGTATATATCATATTACCACTGTATATCCAGACACCACCTTTAGTTTATCATATTACCACTGTATATCAGACACCACCAGACCCATGTTGGTATATCATATTACTGTATATACCACCTTTGTATATCCAGACACCACCTTTAGACCCATGTAGTTATATCATATTACCACTGTATATCCAGACACCACCTTTAGACCCATGTAGTATATCATATTACCACTGTATATCCAGACACCACCTTTAGACCTATAGTGTCATATACCACTGTATATCCCGACACCTTTTAGACCCATGTGGTTATATCATATTACCACTGTATATCCAGACACCACCGTATGGTTATAATGTATTACTGTATACCCATGTAGTTATATCATATTACCACTGTATATCCAGACACCACCTTTAGACCCATGTAGTTATATCATATTACCACTGTATATCCAGACACCACCTTTAGACCCATGTAGTTATATCATATTACCACTGTATATCCAGACACCACCTTTAGACCCATGTAGTTATATCATATTACCACTGTATATCCAGACACCACCTTTAGACCCATGTAGTTATATCATATTACCACTGTATATCCAGACACCACCTTTAGACCCATGTAGTTATATCATATTACCACTGTATATCCAGACACCACCTTTAGACCCATGTAGTTATTTCATATTACCACTGTATATCCAGACACCACCTTTAGACCCATGTAGTTATATCATATTACCACTGTATATCCAGACACCACCTTTAGACCCATTGTGGTTATATCATATTACCACTGTATATCCAGACACCACCTTTAGACCCATGTAGTTATATCATATTACCACATTATATCCAGACACCACCTTTAGACCCATGTAGTTATATCATATTACCACATTGACACCACCTTTGGACCCGTGGTTAGTATCATATACCACATTATATCCAGACACCACCTTTGGATCATGTAGTTATATCATATTACCACTGTATATCCAGACACCACTTTAGACCCATGTAGTTATATCATATTACCACTGTATATCCAGACACCACCTTTAGACCCATGTAGTTATATCATATTACCACTGTATATCCAGACACCACCTTTAGACCCATGTTGTTATCATCATATACCACTGTATATCCAGACACCACCTTTAGACCCATGTAGGTTATCATATTACCATATTGACCCATCATATTACCATATCCAGACACCACCTTTAGACCCATGTAGTTATATTACCACTGTATTACCACTGTATATCCAGACACAGCACCTTTAGACCCATGTAGGTATATCATATTAACCATCATTATATCCAGACACCACCTTTAGACCCATGTAGTTTATATCATATTACCACTGTATATTAACCCAGACACCACCTTAGTATACCTTTGGACCCATGTAGTATCACCCATGTATCCGATGCCACCTTTAGACCCATGTTATTATATCATACCGACTTTAGACCCATGTAGTATACCTTTAGACCCATATTACCACTATATCCCGACACCACCTTTAGACCCATGTAGTTATATCATGTATTACCACTGTATATCCAGACACCACCTTTAGACCCATGTGGTTATATCATATTACCACTGTATATCCAGACACCACCTTTAGACCCATGTAGTTATATCATATTACCACTGTATATCCAGACACCACCTTTTAGACCCATGTAGTTATATCATATTACCACTGTATATCCAGACACCACCTTTAGACCCATGTAGTTATATCATATTACCACTGTATATCCAGACACCACCTTTAGACCCATGTAGTTATATCATATTACCACTGTATATCCAGACACCACCCTTTAGACCCATGTAGTTATATCATATTACCACTGTATATCCAGACACCACCTTTAGACCCATGTAGTTATATCATATTACCACTGTATATCCAGACACCACCTTTAGACCCATGTAGTTATTTCATATTCATTGTATTACCACATGTGTATATCCAGACACCACCTTTAGACCCATGTAGTTATATCATATTACCACTGTATATCCAGACACCACCTTTAGACCCATGTAGTTATATCATATTACCACTGTATATCCAGACACCACCTTTAGACCCATGTAGTTATATCATATTACCACTGTATATCCAGACACCACCTTTAGACCCATGTAGTTATATCATATTACCACTGTATATCCAGACACCACCTTTAGACCCATGTAGTTATATCATATTACCACTGTATATCCAGACACCACCTTTAGACCCATGTAGTTATAATCATATTACCACTGTATATCCAGACACCACCTTTAGACCCATGTAGTTATATCATATTACCACTGTATATCCAGACACCACCTTTAGACCCATGTAGTTATTTCATATTACCACATTATATCCAGACACCACCTTTAGACCCATGTAGTTATATCATATTACCACTGTATATCCAGACACCACCTTTAGACCCATGTGTAGTGTATATCATATACCCATATATCCCGACACCACCTTTTTAGACCCATGTAGTATATATATCCAACACCACATTATATCCAGACACCACCTTTAGACCCATGTAGTTATATCATATTACCACTGTATATCCAGACACCACCTTTAGACCCATGTAGTTATATCATATTACCACTGTATATCCAGACACCACCTTTAGACCCATGTAGTTATATCATATTACCACTGTATATCCAGACACCACCTTTAGACCCATGTAGTTATATCATATTACCACTGTATATCCAGACACCACCTTTAGACCCATGTAGTTATATCATATTACCACTGTATATCCAGACACCACCTTTAGACCCATGTAGTTATATCATATTACCACTGTATATCCAGACACCACCTTTAGACCCATGTAGTTATATCATATTACCACTGTATATCCAGACACCACCTTTAGACCCATGTAGTTATATCATATTACCACTGTATATCCAGACACCACCTTTAGACCCATGTAGTTATATCATATTACCACTGTATATCCAGACACCACCTTTAGACCCATGTAGTTATATCATATTACCACTGTATATCCAGACACCACCACCATGTTAGTTATACATATTACCATGTATATCCAGACACCACCTTTAGACCCATGTAGTTATATCATATTACCACTGTATATCCAGACACCACCTTTAGACCCATGTAGTTATATCATATTACCACTGTATATCCAGACACCACCTTTAGACCCATGTAGTTATATCATATTACCACTGTATATCCTATAGACACCACCTTTAGACCCATGTAGTTATATCATATTACCACTGTATATCCCGACACCACCTTTAGACCCATGTAGTTATATCATATTACCACTGTATATCCAGACACCACCTTTAGACCCATGTAGTTATATCATATTACCACTGTATATCCAGACAGCACCTTTAGACCCATGTAGTTATATCATATTACCACTGTATATCCAGACACCACCTTTAGACCCATGTACTTATGTCATATTACCACTGTATATCCCGACACCACCTTTAGACCCATGTAGTTATATCTTATTACCACTGTATATCCAGACACCACCTTTAGACCCATGTAGTTATATCATATTACCACTGTATATCCAGACACCACCTTTAGACCCATGTAGTTATATCATATTACCACTGTATATCCAGACACCACCTTTAGACCCATGTGACAGTTATGTCATATTACCACTGTATATCCAGACACCACCTTTAGAGACCCACTGTATATCCAGTTATGTGGTTATCATCATATTACCACTGTATATCCAGACACCACCTTTAGACCCATGTAGTTATTTCGTATTACCACTGTATATCCAGACACCACCTTTAGACCCATGTAGTTATTTCGTATTACCACTGTATATCCAGACACCACCTTTAGACCCATGTAGTTATATCATATTACCACTGTATATCCAGACACCACCTTTAGACCCATGTAGTTATTTCATATTACCACATTATATCCAGACACCACCTTTAGACCCATGTAGTTATATCATATTACCACATTATATCCAGACAGCACCTTTAGACCCATGTAGTTATATCATATTACCACATTATATCCCGACACCACCTTCAGACCCATGTAGTTATATTATATTACCACATTATATCCAGACACCACCTTTAGACCCATGTAGTTATATCATATTACCACTGTATATCCCGACACCACCTTTAGACCCATGTAGTTATATCATATTACCACTGTATATCCAGACACCACCTTTAGACCCATGTAGTTATATCATATTACCACTGTATATCCAGACCCCACCTTTAGACCCATGTAGTTATATCATATTACCACTGTATATCCAGACACCACCTTTAGACCCATGTAGTTATATCATATTACCACTGTATATCCAGACACCACGTTTAGACCCATGTAGTTATATCATATTACCACTGTATATCCCGACACCACCTTTAGACCCATGTAGTTATATCATATTACCACTGTGTATCCAGACACCACCTTTAGATTCATGTAGTTATATCATATTTCCACTGTATATCCAGACACCACCTTTAGACCCATGTAGTTATTTCATATTACCACTGTATATCCAGACACCATTTTTAGACCCATGTAGTTATATCATATTACCACTGTATATCCAGACACCACCTTTAGATCTATGTAGTTATATCATATTACCACTGTATATCCAGACACCACCTTTAGACCCATGTAGTTATTTCATATTACCACTGTATATCCCGACACCACCTTTAGACCCATGTAGTTATATCATATTACCACTGTATATCCCGACACCACCTTTAGACCCATGTAGTTATTTCATAGTACCACTGTATATCCAGACACCACCTTTAGACCCATGTTGTTATATCATATTACTACTGTATATCCAGACACCACCTTTAGACCCATGTTGTTATATCATATTACCACATTATATCCAGATTGAGATATATCCTCCATGCTTTGAGAAATGGGCAAAATCAGCTGGATTTTTTCGTCGTGGAAAGAATGGTAAAACTTTGTAATTCAAATGATATTTTCAGTATACATAAACAATGTACAAGTGAACTGTGTTTGTGTCGTGGTTTTTGGATCACTGAATATGAAATTTGAACAAGTGTAAACATTTAATTATGTTTTTTTGTTAATTTAACATCTTAGAAAGTGAAGGTTAGGTAATTAATCCTATTAAAAATATGTCACAAATCATGTTTTTAAACAGAATGAATAAACCGTAAGATAAACTTGTTTTATAGTACAGAAATCCATTTTTTATAATTCTTTATAAAACAAAACAACTGATTCACAGATCCTGAGAGAGGAAACTTAGGGTACATGGTAATCATGTGTTTGCTTTAAACTTGGGCCTGGCATGACCAGATGGGTTAAGGCGTTCGACTCGCAATCCGAGGGTCGCAGGTTCGAATCCCCGTCGCACCAAACATGCTCGCTTTTTCAGCCGTGGGGGTATTATAATGTGACGGTCAATCCCACTATTCGTTTGTAAAATAGTAGCCCAAGAGCTGGCGGTTAGTGTTGATGACTAGTTGCCTTCCCTCTTGTCTTACACTGCTAAATTAGGGACGGCTAGCACAGATAGCCCTCTAGTAGCTTTGTGCGAAATTCTAAAACAAACAAACAAACAAGCTTTAAACTTATATATTTGTTGTAATTACGTACTTTGTAGTCTGGACACGATTAACAAAACGAAACAGAATTAATGAACTGTGAGAAGAAACGTTTTAAATTATAACAGATGTGGAAATTATTCTTTCTTTCTAATACTTTTATAGAAAGGTATGAGTTTTAATATATGTCGTTTAAAATTACAGATACAAAACTGGGAGTCCCTGCATGACCAGATGGGTTAAGGCGTTTGACTCGCAATCCGAGGGTCGCAGGTTCGAATCCCCGTCGCACCAAACATGCTCGCTTTTTCAGCCGTGGGGGTATTATAATGTGACGGTCAATCCCACTATTCGTTTGTAAAGAGTTGGCGGTGAGTGTTGATGACTAGCTGCCTTCCCTCTAGTCTTACACTGCCAAATTAGGGACGAAAAACGCAGATAGCCCTCGTGTAGCTTTGCCCGAAAGTAAAAAAAAAACAAAAAACAACAATACAAAATTGGGAGAGGTTCTCTAGTATTATGATACAATTTTAAAATAATTCCTTACAGTTTTAAGTGTTTTATTTGAAGGGGGGAACAGTTTCTGCTACATAAGTAAGCGCACTGGATTATGGATTTGTTTTGAAATTTACTGATAGTGGAATGTTTATTAAATAGAATAACTGTTGTTGATTGTGACGTTTCTCTTCTCTTTCTTTTATTTGTTTCTTGGAGGAATAGAAGGTAAGTATAACCTTTACTTATGTCGAACTTTCATTATTAAAAACTGTATCAGATGAGAATCGATTAATTTAAATCAGAGTTACTTCTTTAATAAGATAATCGAAAACTAAAAATGTGGAACATATTTAGTTTTATTTCTTGAGTGTTTAGTTATCAGATTTAAAGTAAGGTGAGGTTGATAAGCCGATGAAACGAACTCTACCTTACTTAAAGCTCGATTTCTGATCTGTTGTGTTTTCACTCACCATCTGTTGTTGTGAAGATCAGTTTTCGAATCACAACAGTATCGGAGAAAGTGAATAACAATGAATTCAGTGAGAGTTTAGCTTTGGAATAACTTATTCTTTTATCCAGTTAAAGCTCTCCCTTAATAACGTTATTATAAATGACTTGAATCTACCTGTAAATAAAACTTCTTTCAGCATTAATTAGTTATTCTCGGAACACGCAAAAGACGTTTAGTTGGCTTATTTTTTCTCTCTCCCTGTACTGTTGTTACAAAGAGTGTGGAAAAAATACAACAAACGAATTTTTTTATTTTGCAGTGTTTGTTTCTAACAACAAGCTACTTAGCGATATTTGATACCTCATTGGGTTATTTAGGTCGTGTTATGTTGTTTACTGTCTCTTAAAAGTTTAATATTTAAGCCAAAACCCACAAGTGTTGTTGTTGGTTGAGACAGACTGTGTAAAGTATTTCAATTTATTTTAGAGTGATCTTTATAACGAGTTCCATTAATGGTGTCTTATAACAAGTTTAATTGAGTGTGTTAATAGATTTCACGATCTCTCTTGGTGTAAGCTGAAACAAACGCTGTTTCTCTGTTTGGTCAATGGGTGATTGACTCGTCAGCAGCCACGAGCAGTTACAGTACATCGACTTGGTTACGAATTCGAAGGCCCATGGTTCAAGTCGCGATTCCGCTAAAGATGCTCCGCATTTTTCAGTCGTTATTCGGTTGAAGCCGGACAAAACTTTGTAGCAGTGAGTGCAGCTGTATTTGAACTCCTGCAGGCCAGGTTTGGCCAAGTGAATAGAGCAATCTGAGAGTCATGAGTTCGAATCTCGTCACACCAAATATACTCGCCCTTTCAACCGTTGGGGCGTTATAATCTCACTATTCGTTAGTAAAACAGTTGGCGGTGGGTGATGATGACTAGCTGCCTTCACTCTAGCTTTACACTGCTAAATTAATAATGATTAGCGCAGATAACCCTCGTGTAGCTTTGGAAAAAATACAAAATCGACCAAACTTCAGCAGTCAGTGTAAACATGGCTGTTTAGTTCAAGTTGTAAATAACAAATAAATCAACCGAATTTTCATTGTTGTTGATATTCCAGAAGTTTGGTCAAAAATAAGTTCTGCCTTCTTACAGTCGTTTGATCCTCTGATGAAAACTATAGTCATATGAGATGTGAATTGTATTATATAGTTGCCTCATTTTCCTCTGTTTGGTTTTGACATAAAGCTAGTGACATTGTGATGAATTACTCATTAGGGCTAATAAACAACTACTAATCCAAGTTTGTTCGCTTGCTTTTGTATTTCGCGAAAAGCTACACCATCCGTCCCTAATTTAGGGACTTAAGACTAGAGGGAAGACAGGTAGTCATCACCACCCACCACCAAAACTTTTACTACTCCTGTACCAACGAATAGTAGGATTGACCATAACATTATAACGGGCGAGCTTGTTTGGTGTGACGAAGATTCGAACCCGCGAACCCTTGGATTATGAGTCGACTGCCTTAATTAACCACCTGGCTATGCCGAGCCATAGGACTGACAAGATGGATAAATCTAGACAAACATTAAGTTTTGAAAGATCCAGAAAATGTTGACAAAATATCACATCATATTCCAAAACTTTAATTTTACAAAATTCTATTTTTATTAAATAATTAATTATCTTCGAATTTTCTACAACTATCACCTGATAATTAACTCGAAATACCAGGTTCATGCAAGGGCAGTCTCAGTTATTCTGGAAACCCGGACCAGATTCAGTATATTGGGCCTTATAACGATAAGAAAACTCATGAGTAGATTAAAAGACATGTCATCGGGGGCTCTTTAGTGCCCCGAGCACTTGCCCAACAAGTTAAACCGCCTGTGATTGAACAATCCAAGAATTTCAGTTGGTTAAAGTAATGAAAATATTAATGTTTCACATTTACATGGTTACTAATTCATTGTCATTACACATGAATGTAAAAACATTGTTTATAAAATCATACTGATCTCAGTTTTAAAGCTCGGAGTAATTTATTGCCAATGGTTTCCTCACAAACATCTCCTTTGTTAAACTTTACAAACAACTCCTTTGTTCAACTTTACAAACAACTCCTTTGTTAAACTTTACAAACAACTTCTTTGTTCAACTTTACGCCCTTCGCTTAATTTTTACAAATATAATTTTTCTTTTAAACACCTAAATCGGATATAGCCGACAATTTATTGATAATAAATAATTTTGTTTACATACACTTACAATTCTGAAGGTATGAACACATTGTGTTAAAAATACTATTGTTGAAATGTTACAGAAAAACGTGTTTTCCTTTGTTTGTTCAGTCTGTATGTGGCCACGTTTAGGTAAAAATAAACAAAGCAAGAGTTTCACTGTTTTTCATGGAAGACATAGAATAGTTTAACATTTTGTGAAACTAAATAAAGATTAAACTAGGTATCTGTTTCATTCTAGAGATCTTCAATCACTTATGTGATTGGTGTAAGTTAACTCAACCACCGATACTGAATCGGTTATGTGATTGGTGTGTTAACCAACTACCGATACTGAATCGGTTATGTGATTGGTGTGTTAACCAACTGCCGATACTGAATTGGTTATGTGATTGGTGTGTTAACCAACTACCGATACTAAATCTGTTTGGGGTTGGTCTGCTAATCATCAACCGATACTGAATCTGTTTGGGGGTTGGTCTGCTAATCATCAACTGAGACTGAATCTGTTTGGGGCTTGGTCTGCTAATCATCAACCGAGACTGAATCTGTTTGGGGGTTGGTCTGCTAATCATCAATTGAGACTGAATCGGTTTCGGGTTGGTCTGCTAATCATCAACCGAGTCTGAATCGGTTTCGGGTTTGGTCTGCTAATCATCAACCGAGACTGAATCTGTTTGGGGTTGGTCTGCTAATCATCAACTGAGACTGAATCGGTTTCGGGGTTGGTCTGCTAATCATCAACTGAAACTGAATCTGTTTGGGGTTGGTCTGCTAATCATCAACTGAGACTAAATCTGTTTGGGGGTTGGTCTGCTAATCATCAACCGAGACTGCATCTGTTTGGGGGGTTGGTCTGCTAATCATCAACTGAGACTGAATCTGTTTGGAGGTTGGTCTGCTAATCATCAACCGAGTCTGAATCTGTTTGGGGTTGGTCTGCTAATCATCAACCGAGACTGAATCTGTTTTCGGGTTGGTCTGCTGATCATCAACCGAGACTGAATCGGTTTCGGGGTTGGTCTGCTAATCATCAACTGAGACTGAATCTGTTTGGGGGTTGGTCTGCTAATCATCAACCGAGTCTGAATCGGTTTCGGGGTTGGTCTGCTAATCATCAACCGAGTCTGAATCGGTTTCGGGGTTGGTCTGCTAATCATCAACCGAGACTGAATCTGTTTGGGGGCTGGTCTACTAATCATCAACCGAGACTGAATCTGTTATGCGATAACTTTCCACATCGTAACAAGATATTTCTAAACTCTCCACCCTTTTCCCCGTCACTATGCATTTTCGTCTCTCGAGCCGCAATTTCAAACCAGATAATAGGTGAAAACAAAAGAGATCTGTATTTTTAAACGAATTTTCTTTACGGTAGATATCTCTAGAAAACTTCTTTATAATTAAGCACAAAGCTTCAAAATGGGTTCAGCCCACCCCTGGGATCTACACTCGGTTTCTAACATAATAAGTCCGCAGACATGCTGGAGAGATAATAGAAAGCATCACTTAAACATACTAATGGACGCACGTGTTCAACACTCCCCCTCTTCCCCAGATCAGTTTACAAAACTTTAAAATTGGTAACAATCTTTCCATCGGATCGCTGGCTGTAAATGGACTTTTGTAGGATAATGGTTAAATATACATTTATATATGTAAATATACATCTTACTGATTTAAGAGGTTAGATAGAAAGAAACTATCAAATAAACAAAACAAACAAATTGATATTTCTGATAGCATGGGATTAGGGTTTTTCTTCTCCATTAGACAACGACTCTGATTGGTTTGTTGAAAACTGCTCGACTATTGCGATTGGTCAGGGTGGCGAGGAAGATTGACCGTTACTCCGAGTATGGAGCTGCTGTGCTGCTTCTGCTTGTGGCTGCTTTCGCGCTAATTGCCCATTGGCTAGCTTGTATTTGGTACGCAATTGGTAACGCCGAACGCAACATCATGAAGCACAAGATAGGTTGGTTAGACCATCTGGCCAACGCCACCTTCCAGTTTTACAACAACTCTTACGGAGGACCCAGCATCAAATCGAAGTACGTCACAGCGTTGTACTTCACCATAAGCAGTCTTACCAGTGTGGGCTTTGGAAACGTTGCTCCTAATACTAACATGGAGAAAATATTTTCTGTCTTGGTGATGCTGATTGGGTGTAAGTATTGTTATAATGTCGAGAAACACACTCGAAGTAACAATGTATTACTGTATGGGTGTTAAAACTTTAATTAAAATAAAGTACAGTACAACGTTTCGAACTTCTTAGCTCATCTTCAGATTAACAAAGAGAGTTTTAATACCCATAAGAACCATCTTTATAATACATTATTACGTGTACTATTTTTGTATTTTGTCAAGACTTGCTCCAGTAACGACTTTTGTGTAACATAGTGTTGTTACGTCATGCCACGTTGTTTACTTATGTTGTCTTGGAAGTGCTGATTATGAACTAATTGTTTCCTTTGTTATGTAGATACTGTTGTATTTATAATTATGTTGTTAACTCTAGTGTAACTGTTAGCAATTCTTAGCGCGCTTATTAACATATATGTTCTTACAGTGGTTTTCACTTCTTAAAGCGCTATAGTGGAACTTACCAACTGACACTTGAAGTCGTTGTTATCTTGGATAGTTTGTCGAATTGCTATATATATACGGAAATGAAGTGGTATGTATGAAAACGAAAGTTTTGAGTCACAAAAATAGGAACAGCCAAACATTTGCTCAGTGTCATTGACCTCGTATTCTATATATAGGAACTTTACCAACAGAGATTTTTTTTCAATTACGTTTCTTCAGCTGGTGAATTTCTTTTGAGTGAAAGTTAAAGTGGTATCAACATTTCAAGCAGGTTTGTACGGCCAAGAAGATTTCTTGTCAGTTCTTCAGGACAACGTGCCGCTATTATCATTAAAAATTTCAGTCATCACAGTGGAAGAGATTCTTGTACAGAGCACAAGTTCGAACTCAAGAACAGCAGAATTCTCCACCAGGACCGCGCTAAACGATGCTACTATGCATTCCAAAACAGCAGAATTCTCTACCAGGACCGCGCTAAACGATGCAAGTAGGCATTCCAAAACAACAGAATTCTCCACCATGACCACACTAAACGATGCTAGTATGCACTCCAAAACAGCAGAATTCTCCACCATGACCGCGCTAAACGATGCTAGTATGCACTCCAAAACAGCAGAATTCTCCACCATGACCACACTAAACGATGCTAGTATGTACTCCAAAACAGCAGAATTCTTCACCATGACTGCGCTAAACGATGCTAGTATGCACTCCAAAACAGCAGAATTCTCCACCAGGACCGTGCTAAACGATGCTAGTATGCACTCCAAAACAGAAGAATTCTCTACCAGGACGGAAACGCAAACTAACGTGGCTGGGGTTTAGTTTAGAGAGAGAGAAATCGTAAGAATTCTCTCTCCAACTGGGGCGTTCAGGAACGTTGTGGTTCCTCTTCGTCCCCTTTCGTGAAAGGTTATTAGGTTTAGTTTTATTTATTTATTTATTAAATAATTTTTGACTCTTTTTTTTGGGTGAAGGAGGTCACTCTTAATGTTATCCTAGACCGAGGCAAAGGCAGCACCGGAGAGAACGGCCAGGTCCCGTCCCGAAAGGAAGAAGTCAATGTAAATATGAACATGAACTCAAACGACACGAATCAAGGTCTGGCAATAAAGTTGCCTGGGCTGGGATGTAAAATCCAATGCCTAAGTTTTTGCTGTGGGGTGAAACGGAAGTGCCCCGAGAAAACCCACTTTCACAGGACAGGCGCCGAAAGTTTTGCCTGTCCTGTGCCCGATATCTGAAAAAGAGAATACATATTATTAACATGAGTTTAGTTCTTTAGATACTTTGTTGTGTAATTTGTGATTCTTGAAATACGTTGTAAGGTGAAATGTATTTTGTTGGTGCACTAGTTAATTTGTAGAGTGATGCCGTTAGTTTGTTTATGTTTTCTGCTTTTAGATAATATTTGTGTGATATTTCCGTTAGTCTATTTCTTAGTGTTGGTAAGTTACTGAATTGATGTATATACTTTACTGGCGTGAATGATAGTAGACTGAATGCAGATCTTAGTATTCTGTTCTGTTGAACTTGGATTTTCTGGAGTGTGTTATTTGACATATTATATGTGACTTGACATCCATACTCTATTAGTGGACGGATGTAAGCCTTGTATATTTGGATAATGGTGTTTGGTGAACATTTTGATTGTCTACTGGTTAGAGTCATTAGGTGTGAAATCCGTTTTCTAATTGATGAGTGTATATTGTTAACATGTTTTTTCCATGTTAGTTTTGTGTCGAAAGTGATGCCAAGGAATGTGATGTTTTTGCTCATGTTAATGGCCGTAGTTCCGAGTGATAATTTTATTTTTTCTAGATTTTTTCTTTGTTTTTTTAATTTCCTGTAGAAGGTGATTGCTTGTGTTTTGGTTGGATTTAACACTACTCCACTTGTTACTCCATGTTGAGACGTTGTTCAGTGATTCTTGTACACGAGACATGGCCATCACTGGGTTTCTGGAGGTGCTCCAAATAGCGATGTCGTCTGCGTATTGTGAATTATGCGTGTATGTTAGATTTGGGAAAGGTATGTCACTGACGAAAATAATATATAGAAGTGGAGAGAGGACTGATCCTTGGGGCATTCCTGCGGTTATGTTAAATGATTTAGATATGGTTTTATTGACTTTTACTTGTGCTGTTCTATCTGTTAATAAATTTGAAATCCATTTAACTATAGTGGGATTTATTTTCAGGTGTTTTAGTTTGTATTTGATGGCATTGTGCCATATGCTGTCGAATGCTTTTTTGACATCTAGGAATACCCCAATGGTTACTTGGTTGTTGTTGAAAGCTTTATAGATTGATACGGTGAGTCGTGTGAGGTGATCTGTTGTTTGCCTGTTTTACCTGGAGGCATTTTGGGATTCTGGAAGGATGTTATTTGATTCAAAAAAATGGAGAAGACGGTTGGAGATATCTACCAGAACCGCGCTAAACGATGCTAGTATGCACTCCAAAACAGCAGAATTATCCATCAAGACCGCGCTAAATGATGCTAGTATGCACTCCAAAACAGCAGAATTATCCCCCAGGACCGGGCTAAACGATGCTAGTATGCACTCCAAAACAACAGAATTCTCCACCAGGACCGCGCTAAATAATGCTAGTACGCATTCCAAAACAGCAGAACCCTCCACCAGGACCGCGCTAAACGATGCTAGTACGCATTCCAAAACAGCAGAATTCTCCACCAGGACCGCGCTAAACGATGCTAGTATGCACTCCAAAACAACAGAATTTTCCACCAGGACCGCGCTAAATGATGCTAGTACGCATTCCAAAACAGCGGAACCCTCCACCAGGACCGCGCTAAACGATGCTAGTACGCATTCCAAAACAGCAGAATTCTTCACCAGGATCGCACTAAACGATGCTAGTGTGCATTCCAAAACAACAGAATTCTCCACCAGGACCACGCTAAACGATGCTAGTATGCACTCCAAAACAGCAGAACACTCCACCAGGACCGCGCTAAACGATGCTAGTATGTATTCCAAAACAGCAGAATTCCCCACCAGAACACACTCCAAAAAATCCAAGTGCAACAAAACAAAATATTAAAATCCGCATTCAGTTTACCATCTTTTACGCCAACAAATTATCTACACCAAATTAGTAATTTACCAACTATAAGAGACAGAATAACAGAACTTTCTCTCAAATATTATCTAAAAGCAGAAAATAGAAACAAACTAACGGCATCACTATACAAATTAACTAGTGCACCAACAAAATACATATCACCTTACAACATATTTCAAGAATCACAATCCACTCAACAAAGAATCTAAATAAATAAAATCTATGTTATTAACATGAATTCCTTTTTTTTCAGGTATAGGGCACACGATAGGCAAAACTTTCGGCGCCTGTCGTGTGAAAGTGGGTTTTCTCGGGGCACTCCCGTTTCCCCCCACATCAAATTCTTCAGGCATTGGATTTCTAGATCCCAGCCTAGGCAACCTTTTTGCCAGACCCAGAATCGGGCTGTTTGGTTTGATCTGAATTTGAATGAATTACATTCATGTTCACATCTCCCCAACTTTTTCATTTCGGGACAGGTCCCGGCCTTTCTTTCCACTGCTGCCTTTGCCTCCACCCAAAAGAACATTTAGTGAGACATTCTCCACCCAAAAAGTCAAGAATAATAACGATAATTAATTTATTAAAATAATAATAAAAAAAACCACCACTTAATCTTAATAACAATCCACGAAAGGGGACGAAGAGAAACTACAAAGTTCCTGAACACCCCAGTTGGAGAGAGAACTCTTCTGATTTCTCTCTCTCTAAACTGAACCCCTGCCACGTTAGTTTAGTTTAGTTCCCCACCAGAAAAGAAAAAATCTAGATAAAATAAAATTATCACTTGGAAATACGCCCATTAACATGAGCAAAAACATCACATTTCTCGGCATCACTTTCGACACAAAACTAACATGGAAAAACATGTTAACAACATACACTCATCAATTAGAAAACGAATTTCACACTTAATGACTCTAACCAGCAAACACTCGAAATGCTCACCAAAACCCATTATCCAAATATACGAGGCTTACATCCGTCCACTAATAGAGTATGGATGTCAAGTCACATATAATATGTCAAACAACACACTCCAGAAAATCCAAGTTCAACAGAACAGAATACTAAGATCTGCATTCAGTCTACCGTCATTCACTCCAGTAAAGTATATACATCAATTCAGTAACTTAACAACACTAAGAAATAGACTAACGGAAATATCACACAAATATTATCTAAAAGCAGAAAACATAAACAAACTAACGGCATCACTATACAAATTAACTAGTGCACCAACAAAATACATTTCACCTTACAACATATTTCAAGAATCACACAACAAAGTACTTAAAGGACAAAACTCACGTTAATAATATGTACTTTCTTTTTCAGATATCGGGCACAGGACAGGTAAAACTTTCGGCGCCTGTCCTGTGAAAATGGGTTTTTCTCGGGGCACTCCCGTTTCCCCCCACAGCAAAAACTTAGGCATTGGATCTTTAGATCCCAGCCCAGGCAACTTTATTGCCAGGCCCTGAATCGGGTCGTTTGTGTTCGTGTTCATATTTACTTTGACATCTGCCTTTCGGAACGGGACCTGGCTGTTTTCTCCGGTGCGGCCTTTGCCTCGGTCATGGATAATATTAAGAGTGACCTCCTTCACCCAAAAAAAGAGTCTAAAAATTATTTAAAATAAAAAATAAAATAAAAAAACTAAATCCAATAAACTTTCACTAAAGGGGACGAAGAGGAACCACAACGTTCCCGAACACCCCAGTTGGAGAGAGAATTCTTACGATTTCTCTCTCTCTAAACTAAACCCCTGCCACGTTAGTTTGCGTTTGCGTTAAAGGGTCTATTGGATTGCCCTGGACTTCACCCAGCCTCGACGCCCACCGGAGATTTACCAAATCTTGTAACATGCACCCACTTAGGCACCTACACTGTTGAAGGGTTTAATTTTTTGATTCGTCAGAGGGGAGAGAAGGGAGATAATCCTGAACACCCCAGTTTAGGAAAGTGAAAATCCTTTTCTCAAAAACTAAATACTTGCCATGGTTGTTGCTGTTGTTTGACCGAAATGATGCTTATAAATTTACGCACGTACTAAACATTTAGTTTGGTTGAAGGTGAAGAACAATTCTGTTGAAAAGAGTTTATCAAACCTTTGTTCACCCCTTTCTCAAACCGAATCAATAAATCCAATCTAATTTTCCTTGACAGTCGTTTAGGTTTTTAATCTCATAAGTTTCGAAGGGGCCTGCGAGACAACCAGGGGCGCTCAGAAACTTTTGTTTCTCTTCAGCCCCGCGCGCGGAAATAAGGTTAGGTTCAACGTGTAGATGCATATTGATCATTCATGAAAGAAAGGTAAATCCACTAAAACTTTATTGGAATTAATGTCAAAGTTGGAAAGAATCCTGTGAGCATCGGAGAAGCGAGTTAAGGAGAGCTGGTAGGAGAGCGTCCTTGGCGAGGCTGCTTCTGGCTAGACAGGACCTGAAAAGCGGCGAGCCTGCTTCTGGCTAGACTGGACCTGAAAAGCGGCTGAGAGATCCGTATGACGCGGAAGAGTCCAAGGCTATGAGGAAGCCTGGATTAATAAAATGAACATGACAAATGACTTACTGGAGAGAAAGTTTGGGCTAAACAATAATTTAACAATTAGTTTAAACTAATACAGTACAGATTTTGCGTGACTTAAGCGTAGTTTTAGATTATTACAAGAGTAGTCACCTTTTCAGGGCTGAGAACCTGAGATCTAACGATAAAGGAAAATAATTTAGTTGTGGGAAGAAACGGGCGTACCCCAAGAAAACCCACTTTCACAGCCAGCGCGCCGAATGAACTACCCTGACCGTGTACGAGAGTATCTGAAAAGAAAAACAAGGTTAATACAACATCATAGGAATTAAAATTGGCGAACATGGTAACATACAACAAAAGGCTGGTAGTGTACGTGTTATAACGTTGAACACAAATGTGGTACTGGTGAATTAGTTGGTAGAAAAATGGAAGCCATGGTCGTCTCGTGGACTTGAACACGGAGGAGCAAGACGTTCCGGTCGGATTCTGAGTTGCTGTCTACATCTTACTCAATTAAAGTGGATTTTTCTCGGGGCACTTCCGTCACCCCCTACAAATAAATTCTGGGCACTTTATTTCAAGACCCCGGCTGAGGCCTTATTATTTACAGATTTCCTCCAGGCTCTAAAAAGGCCCGTTTGTCCATACCATTTCTGTTTCTTCTCATCTAACTGCGTTGTTGGAACCTTGGACTCCTCCATCACAAACCACACCTACTCCAGCTCTCCAGAGTTTTAAAATTTGATACTTAAAGCTTCCAAACCAATAAATCACTGTAGTTAATTTACTTAATCTGTAGATTAATAAAACACCTCTCGGGGTAGGAACTGAAAGTAATGTATCTTCGAACTTCCCAGATATAGACCACTTCGATGGTTGTATCTTCGAACTTCCCAGATTTTGACCACTTCGATGGTCATAATACAAACTGTTCTCATCTGGCTCCCCGCTAGTACAGCGGTAAGTCTACGGATTTATAACGCTAAAATCAGGAGTTCGATTTCCCTCAGCAGATACCCTGAAGTGGCTTTGCTATAAGAAACGAACGAACGAATGTTCTCATCTGAAATCGTCTTAAAAATTGAATTCCTGTCACCAAATGTTCGTGTTACTTGTTTGTTTGTTTGTTTTTCTCCCTGATAAGAAGAAGGCCTCATCAGGGAGATATAAATGTAAAACATATCTTAACGTCTCACTCATGTTTTGTACCTAGATTCGTGCCGGCCTTTGTAAAGGTATTTTTAAGGCCCACAACATGCTGTCCCAAAATCGTCCAAAAACTAGTTCCTGTCTAAATATATTTCATTATCTGTTGTTTTTTTAATTTAACTTCCCGTTTTTACTTTCTTACAAAGTATTCTCTAGAATACCGCTTTTACTTCCTTACAAAGTATTCTCTAGAATACCGTTTTTACTTTCTTACAAAGTATTCTCTAGAATACTTAACTTTTAAATACCAGCTTCATGTGTTCAAGCTATTTTATTAAAACCAGGAAAAGCATGTGCATATTAGACGTGTTCTCGTGAAATGTTAATGAATGTTTAGAATTGTTTAAACGTGTACAAACGATGTAGTTTAATTAATAATTAATTAATAATTTATTCTGTTTACTCTGTCAGCTTTGATGTACGCCAGTATCTTCGGTAATGTCTCCGCCATCATTCAGAGGCTGTACTCTGGTACCGCGCGGTACCACACTCAACTGCTCCGAGTCAAAGAGTTTATAAAGTTCCACCAGATTCCCAACCCACTGAGACAGAGACTGGAGGAATACTTCCAACATGCCTGGACGTACACTAATGGCATTGACGTAAACACAGTAAGTATTTCATTGGATAAGTAGAAACACACGTGAACTTACACCAACTGCGTCAACGTAAAGACTATTTCATTTCGTAAGTAGAAACACACGAGAACTTACACCAATGTAAAAACATATGTTGATGGTTTGTTAAAGGTCGTGGTTCAGTTGATCGTGGTGGTTCACTGTTGGAAAAGTGTTCATTTAAGTTTTGTCTTACACCCATTCTGTTAAAGTTAAAACTTTGAACCCTGTCTGTTCTATTTCTTGTCGAACCAGAATTGTTTACTTCTCCGTTTATAAACGTTTCTTTCCACTAACTCACCCATGTAATCCAGTAACACACGTCTGGAGTTTGATAACATGTGGTTGACTATCATTGTGAATTATGTAGAAATAGATAATATTTGTAAACGAAAGCATGTTTGTTTTTTCAGGTGTTAAAGGGTTTCCCTGAGTGTCTTCAAGCAGACATCTGTCTCCATCTGAACAGAAACCTTTTATATATAGATAATATTTGTAAACGAAAGCATGTTTGTTTCAGGTGTTAAAGGGTTTCCCTGAGTGTCTTCAAGCAGACATCTGTCTCCATCTGAACAGAAACCTTTTACAAAATTGTCCATCATTTAAAGATGCCTCACCAGGCTGTCTTCGAGCGCTCTCTATGAAGTTCATGACAACGCATGCGCCCTCTGGAGACAACCTAGTACACCGTGGAGATGTTTTAACGGCCTTGTACTTTATATCCAGAGGAACAATAGAAATACTGAGAGATAATGTCGTGATGGCTATTCTGGGTAAGACGGATTTACTTGTTAATGTTCAATAGATAAAAAACACGTTCATTGTGCGAATAAATCACATCTTGTGTAGTTATAACCAAAATAGAAAGTTTCACATTCTCGGTTAAAAAAACAACAACAAGGTACTTGTACTGTAACTTCGACAAATCGTGGTTTGTGAGAACCGTTGCCTGAAAATGGTCTACATTTAGTGGCTGTGGTTTCATTATAAGAACTACAGCTAAACCCATCTATTCCAATAAACGAGTGTAACTAAAGAGTTGATAGTGACTGTTGTTGGTTGTCCATCTTCTTCACAGTTGGCTATGAAAAAAACAAACAAACCGTAGACCAAGATTGTATTTATTACTGAAACAATCACAGACCAAGATTGTATTTATTACTGAAACAATCACAGACCAAGCTTGTATTTATTACTGAAACAATCACAGACCAAGCTTGTATTTATTACTGAAACAATCACAGACCAGGATTGTATTTATTACTGAAACAATCACAGACCAAGATTGTATTTATTACTGAAACAATCGTAGACCAAGCTTGTATTTATTACTGAAACAATCACAGACCAAGCTTGTATTTGTTACTGAAACAATCGTAGACCAAGCTTGTATTTGTTACTGAAACAATCGTAGACCAAGCATGTATTTATTACTAGTTATTACTTTGGGTATCAGCTCTTGTTTTCTCAACAAAGTATATATCAGTATCTAACAGTATCCTTATCAACAAAGTATATCTCGGTATCTAACAGTAGCCTTGACAACAAAGTATATATCAGTATCTAACAGTAGCCTTATCAACAAAGTATATCTCACTATCTAACAGTAGCCATATGAACAAAGTATATCTCAGTATCTAACAGTAGCCTTGTCAACAAACTATATCTCAGTATCTAATAGTAGCCTTATGAACAAAGTATATTTCAGTGTCTAACAGTAGCCTTGTCAACAAAGTATATTTCAGTATCTAACAGTAGCCTTGTCAACAAAGTATATTTCAGTATCTAACAGTAGCCTTCTCAACAAAGTATATTTCAGTATCTAACAGTAGCCTTATCAACAAAGTATATCTGAGTATCTAACAGTAGCCTTGTCCACAAAGTATATCTCAGTATCTAACAGTAGCCCTCTCAAAAAAGTATATCTCAGTATCTAACAGTAGCCTTGTCAACAAAGTATATCTCAGTATCTAACAGTAGCCTTGTCAACAAAGTATATCTCAGTATCTAACAGTAGCCTTGTCAACAAAGTATATCTCAGTATTTAACAGTAGCCTTGTCCACAAAGTATATCTCAGTATCTAACAGTAGCCTTATGAACAAAGTATATCTCAGTATCTAACAGTAGCCTTGACAACAAAGTATATGTCACTATCTAACAGTAGCCTTATGAACAAAGTATATCTCAGTATCTAACAGTAGCCTTGACAACAAAGTATATTTCAGTATCTAACAGTAGCCTTGTCAACAAAGTTTCTCCCAGTATCCAACAGTAGCCTTGTCAACAAAGTATATCTCAATATCTAAGAGTAGCCTTGTCAACAAAGTATATCTCAGTATCTAACAGTCGCCTTATGAACAAAGTACATCTCAGTATCTAACAGTAGCCTTGACAACAAAGTATATGTCAGTATCTAACAGTAGCCTTATCAACAAAGTATATCTCAGTATCTAACAGTAGCCTTATGAACAAAGTATATCTCAGTATCTAACAGTAGCCTTGACAACAAAGTATATGTCAGTATCTAACAGTAGCCTTATCAACAAAGTATATTTCAGTATCTAACAGTAGCCTTGACAACAAAGTATATGTCAGTATCTAACAGTAGCCTTATCAACAAAGTATATCTCAGTATCTAACAGTAGCCTTGACAACAAAGTATATCTCAGTATCTAACAGTAGCCTTGTCAAGAAAGTATATCTCAGTATCTAACAGTAGCCTTGTCAACAAAGTATATCTCAGTATCTAACAGTAGCCTTATCAACAAAGTATATATCAGTATCTAACAGTAGCCTTGTGAACAAAGTATATCTCAATATCTAACAGTAGCCTTGTCAACAAAGTATATCTCAGTATCTAACAGTAGCCTTATCAACAAAGTATATCTCAGTATCTAACAGTAGCCTTTTCAACAAAGTATATCTCAGTATCTAACAGTAGCCTTGTCAACAAATTATATCTCAGTATCCAACAGTAGCCTTATCAACATAGTATATCTCAATATCTAACAGTAGCCTTGTCAACAAAGTATATCTCAGTATCTAACAGTAGCCTTTTCAACAAAGTATATCTCAGTATCTAACAGTAGCCTTGTCAACAAAGTATATCTCAGTATCTAACAGTAGCCTTGTCAACAAAGTATATCTCAGTATCCAACAGTAGCCTTGTCAACAAAGTATATCTCAGTATCCAACTGTAGCCTTGTCAACAAAGTATATCTCAGTATCTAACAGTCGCCTTGTCAACAAAGTATATCTCACTATCTAACTGTAGCCTTGAAAACAAAGTATATCTCAGTATCTAACAGTAGCCTTGTCAACAAAGTATATCTCAGTATCCAACTGTAGCCTTGTCAACAAAGTATATCTCAGTATCCAACTGTAGCCTTGTCAACAAAGTATATCTCAGTATCTAACAGTAGCCTTATCAGCAAGGAATAACTCAGTATCTAACAGTAGACTTGAAAACAAAGTATATCTCAGTATCCAACTGTAGCCTTGTCAACAAAGTATATCTCAGTATCTAACAGTCGCCTTGTCAACAAAGTATATCTCAATATCTAACAGTAGCCTTGTCAACAAAGTATATCTCAGTATCTAACAGTAGCCTTATCAACAAAGTATATCTCAGTATCTAACAGTAGCCTTTTCAACAAAGTATATCTCAGTATCTAACAGTAGCCTTGTCAACAAATTATATCTCAGTATCCAACAGTAGCCTTATCAACATAGTATATCTCAATATCTAACAGTAGCCTTGTCAACAAAGTATATCTCAGTATCTAACAGTAGCCTTTTCAACAAAGTATATCTCAGTATCTAACAGTAGCCTTGTCAACAAAGTATATCTCAGTATCTAACAGTAGCCTTGTCAACAAAGTATATCTCAGTATCCAACAGTAGCCTTGTCAACAAAGTATATCTCAGTATCCAACTGTAGCCTTGTCAACAAAGTATATCTCAGTATCTAACAGTCGCCTTGTCAACAAAGTATATCTCACTATCTAACTGTAGCCTTGAAAACAAAGTATATCTCAGTATCTAACAGTAGCCTTGTCAACAAAGTATATCTCAGTATCCAACTGTAGCCTTGTCAACAAAGTATATCTCAGTATCCAACTGTAGCCTTGTCAACAAAGTATATCTCAGTATCTAACAGTAGCCTTATCAGCAAGGAATAACTCAGTATCTAACAGTAGACTTGAAAACAAAGTATATCTCAGTATCCAACTGTAGCCTTGTCAACAAAGTATATCTCAGTATCTAACAGTCGCCTTGTCAACAAAGTATATCTCAATATCTAATAGTATCCTTGTCAACAAAGTATATCTCAGTATCCAACAGTAGCCTTGTCAACAAAGTATATCTCAGTATATAACAGTAGCCTTGTCAACAAAGTATATCTCAGTATCTAACAGTAGCCTTATCAACAAAGTATATCTCAGTATCTAACAGTAGCCTTGTCAACAAAGTATAACTCAGTATCTAACAGTTGCCTTGTCAACAAAATATATCTCTGTATCTAACAGTAGCCTTATCAACAAAGTATATCTCAGTATCTAACAGTAGCCTCATCAACAAAGTATATTAATATCTAACAGTAGCCTCATCAACAAAGTATATCAGTATCTAACAGTAGCCTTGACAACAAAGTATATCTCAGTATCTAACAGTAGCCTTGTCAACAAAGTATATCTCAGTATCTAACAGTAGCCTTGTCAACAAAGTATATCTCAGTATTTAACAGTAGCCTTGTCCACAAAGTATATCTCAGTATCTAACAGTAGCCTTATGAACAAAGTACATCTCAGTATCTAACAGTAGCCTTGTCAACAAAGTATATCTCAGTATCTAACAGTAGCCTTGTCAACAAAGTATATCTCAGTATTTAACAGTAGCCTTGTCCACAAAGTATATCTCAGTATCTAACAGTAGCCTTATGAACAAAGTACATCTCAGTATCTAACAGTAGCCTTGACAACAAAGTATATGTCACTATCTAAGAGTAGCCTTGTCAACAAAGTATATCTCAGTATCTAACAGTAGCCTTGTCAACAAAGTATATCTCAGTATTTAACAGTAGCCTTGTCCACAAAGTATATCTCAGTATCTAACAGTAGCCTTATGAACAAAGTTTCTCCCAGTATCCAACAGTAGCCTTGTCAACAAAGTATATCTCAATATCTAAGAGTAGCCTTGTCAACAAAGTATATCTCAGTATCTAACAGTCGCCTTATGAACAAAGTATATCTCAGTATCTAACAGTAGCCTTGACAACAAAGTATATGTCAGTATCTAACAGTAGCCTTATCAACAAAGTATATCTCAGTATCTAACAGTAGCCTTATGAACAAAGTATATCTCAGTATCTAACAGTAGCCTTGACAACAAAGTATATGTCAGTATCTAACAGTAGCCTTATCAACAAAGTATATCTCAGTATCTAACAGTAGCCTTGACAACAAAGTATATGTCAGTATCTAACAGTAGCCTTATCAACAAAGTATATCTCAGTATCTAACAGTAGCCTTGACAACAAAGTATATCTCAGTATCTAACAGTAGCCTTGTCAAGAAAGTATATCTCAGTATCCAACAGTAGCCTTGTCAACAAAGTATATCTCAGTATCTAACAGTAGCCTTGTCAACAAAGTATATCTCAGTATCCAACAGTAGCCTTGTCAACAAAGTATATCTCAGTATCTAACAGTAGCCTTGTCAACAAAGTATATCTCAATATCTAACAGTAGCCTTGTCAACAAAGTATATCTCAGTATCTAACAGTAGCCTTGTCAACAAAGTATATCTCAATATCTAACAGTAGCCTTTTCAACAAAGTATATCTCAATATCTAACAGTAGCCTTGTCAACAAAGTATATCTCAGTTTCTAACAGTAGCCTTATCAACAAAGTATATCTCAGTATCTAACAGTAGCCTTTTCAACAAAGTATATCTCAGTATCTAACAGTAGCCTTGTCAACAAATTATATCTCAGTATCCAACAGTAGCCTTGTCAACATAGTATATCTCAATATCTAACAGTAGCCTTTTCAACAAAGTATATCTCAGTATCTAACAGTAGCCTTGTCAACAAAGTATATCTCAGTATCTAACAGTAGCCTTGTCAACAAAGTATATCTCAGTATCCAACAGTAGCCTTGTCAACAAAGTATATCTCAGTATCCAACTGTAGCCTTGTCAACAAAGTATATCTCAGTATCTAACAGTCGCCTTGTCAACAAAGTATATCTCACTATCTAACTGTAGCCTTGAAAACAAAGTATATCTCAGTATCTAACAGTAGCCTTGTCAACAAAGTATATCTCAGTATCCAACTGTAGCCTTGTCAACAAAGTATATCTCAGTATCTAACAGTAGCCTTGTCAACAAAGTATATCTCAGTATCTAACAGTAGCCTTATCAGCAAGGAATAACTCAGTATCTAACAGTAGACTTGAAAACAAAGTATATCTCAGTATCCAACTGTAGCCTTGTCAACAAAGTATATCTCAGTATCTAACAGTCGCCTTGTCAACGAAGTATATCTCAATATCTAATAGTATCCTTGTCAACAAAGTATATCTCAGTATCCAACAGTAGCCTTGTCAACAAAGTATATCTCAGTATATAACAGTAGCCTTGTCAACAAAGTATATCTCAGTATCTAACAGTAGCCTTATCAACAAAGTATATCTCAGTATCTAACAGTAGCCTTGTCAACAAAGTATAACTCAGTATCTAACAGTTGCCTTGTCAACAAAATATATCTCTGTATCTAACAGTAGCCTTATCAACAAAGTATATCTCAGTATCTAACAGTAGCCTTGTCAACAAAGTATATCTCACTATCTAACTGTAGCCTTGAAAACAAAGTATATCTCAGTATCTAACAGTAGCCTTGTCAACAAAGTATATCTCAGTATCCAACTGTAGCCTTGTCAACAAAGTATATCTCAGTATCTCACAGTAGCCTTATCAGCAAGGTATAACTCAGTATCTAACAGTAGACTTGAAAACAAAGTATATCTCAGTATCCAACTGTAGCCTTGTCAACAAAGTATATCTCAGTATCTAACAGTCGCCTTGTCAACAAAGTATATCTCAATATCTAACAGTATCCTTGTCAACAAAGTATATCTCAGTATCCAACAGTAGCCTTGTCAACAAAGTATATCTCAGTATATAACAGTAGCCTTGTCAACAAAGTATATCTCAGTATCTAACAGTAGCCTTGTCAACAAAGTATAACTCAGTATCTAACAGTTGCCTTGTCAACAAAATATATCTCTGTATCTAACAGTAGCCTTATCAACAAAGTATATCTCAGTATCTAACAGTAGCCTCATCAACAAAGTATATCTCAGTATCTAACAGTAGCCTTATGAACAAAGTACATCTCAGTATCTAACAGTAGCCTTGTCAACAAAGTATATCTCAGTATCTAACAGTAGCCTTATCAACAAAGTATATCTCAGTATCTAACAGTAGCCTCATCAAGAAAGTATATCTCAGTATCTAACAGTAGCCTTATCAACAAAGTATATCTCAGTATCTAACAGTAGCCTCATCAAGAAAGTATATCTCAGTATCTAACAGTAGACTTATATGCCCTTATTTTTTGTAAATATTTTTGTCAGTTTTTTTGGTTTGTAAAACAAACTTGATTTATCGTCAGTTAGTAGTTAAAGTTGCATAATACAACAATATAGTGTGTGTTTTTCGTATAGCAAAGCCACAAAGGGTTATCTGCTCAGCCCACCGAGGGCAATCGAACCCCTGATTTTAGCGTTGTAAATCCGGAGACATTCCGCTGTACTAGCGGGTGGCACATAATACAACAAGTGTTTCGGTTTAGACACAGACAATCAAGGTTTCAGGGTCACCGTTTAGAGATGGTAGGAAGTCAATTCATGTATTTCGTACCACTTGATAATTGGTTGACCTATACACTTTCTTTTTACTGTTTTCCCGGTTTTGCACTCGTCTTTTAGAGGTGATTTTACTTGTGGGCTCTGGACCCGTTTATAAAGCTGTTTTCCCCCATATCAAAATGTGAAACTCCAACCCTGGTGGCAAGGCTCAGTTTTTCATGATGACATCTTGTTATATAATTGCTTTTGTAACGCTGTAACAAGCAGAAATAACATTTTCGTTGTTATCAAAGTTTATAGATGATAATAAAGATATAATATGATAATAAAGGAACAACTTCACGTTTCGTATTTTGTTTTTTCGTCCTCGGACACCAAAGTTACCCATTAAACGAGTTCCAATTTGGACCAGAAAGTTTCTTTGCAGTTAAGCACAAAACTACTCAGCAGGCTATCTGTGCTCTGCCCACTACGGGTATAGATATTTGATTTCTAAATTATAAATAAGTCTGCAGACGTACTGCTGTGCTATATTATAATGATTCTACGGCTGAAAGAGCGAGCACGTTTGATGCGACGGGGATTCGAACCCTTGATTACGAGTTGAGCGCCCTAACCATCTGGCAGAAGAAAATTACTAACCCAAGAGTTGTTAATGGGTGGCAATGAATGGCTGTCTTCCCTCTAGTCTGTCATTACAAGAAATACGGAGTAGCTTTACGTGAAGGAACAGACCTCAAACAAGCACGTTCCTGATCCGTGCAGTTTTAATTAAATACAGTTTTCGATCAAAATAAATGGTTTCGAGGCATCCAGTTAATTTGTGTAATTAGTAAAGTATGTAACAAAGATGTTCATATAAAAATGATGTTATTCTTTCTGGACTTATATATAATTCAAGTTATTCTAACCCTAGATCACGTGACTCATCACTTGGCCAATTACAACTACAATATTCATTGGCCTCGTTATGTATATCCGATTATTATTATTTGTATTTTACCGCCAGATGCCCTCAAAATTTACTTATAAATTTTAGTATTATAATTAAAAACTACCTACTAAATTATTTATGTTCTTTGCTTTTATTTTCATTTGCAGAATATAAGTGCTAGCAAGACAGAGGGCACTGAATAATTTTACTTAATTTTGGAATGTGTTTGAATTTTGAGCACGGGAGAAGTGATGAAATGAAATGATTGAGTGAGCTTGTTTTCAGACATAAGAACATGTATATTATTATTATTCTCACTTTTTATCTACAGAATAGTCCAATAAAGTAAATGCTGTTATTAGAAATTGTGAAAAAATTACGTGGAGTTTTGAAAGTTAATGAACAGTTGTGAGTAATAACGTATTATGAATACCAAACTGTGTATGACAGTTTCGGGGGTTTGGTTGATACCAGTAGAACAAAATGGAGTACACAAAGTAGTTCCGGGGGGGGGGGACGCAGAATCTCTGATAGCTGTCCCTAATACGGTGGGCCATAAGTGTGCATGCTACGTTTGGTTGAAAATTAAAGGGGTAAAGGCAGGCACATATCTACAGACAGTAGTAACGTGGGGATTGACATGGATGTGAGACTGGACACTAACATTCCCACGATATCCTTAAGGGGACATAATGGTGCATCGAAGATCTACCTACTTCTCTGGTGATCACCGAGTGAATCAGCGATACGTTTACAGATTTGCAATGCTAAAATCCAAGGTTCAGTTACCCCATACACACAGAGCGCAGTTAGCTTATTGTGTGGCTTTGCACTAAAACAAAGAAGCATTTTTGTTGTGAGAATTCCTGTTGCGTCACTCTACTTCAGTCGTCACCATTTAGTGCTGACCACTCTAACAGTCTCAACTGAGTAATGTGCGAGCTATTCTTACTTCATCGTGACGTGACTTAGGTGACGTCATGAATTCAAATGAATATGATATCAAGGGGAAAAGTTAAAGGCCGGAATAAAAGTGACCGTAGTATTCTACCTAAAGTAATTGTATTATTTGTTTCAGATATACGTATAATTAAATTGTAAAAATAAACTTTTCCCCTTGGAACAAAAGAACTTTAGTCTTTAGTCTTCATACACGAAAAGACGTTTTTTCAATTACAGTTTTAAATTCTTAATATCTGTGCTCGTTTATATTAACTCATCAGGTCTAAATCATTGTGTGATTCACTAAAAATCAGATATATATTATTATCTGAAACGTTGATTTCTTATTGCTTATATTGGAATTGTTTTTATTGTATAATGGATCGAACTAGTAATCGTTTTGATGGCTCGGTGTTAATTCTCTGGTCTTATAACTCTCAAAACCAGATCTATATACTCATAGTGGACAGATCACAGACATCCCGTGGTGTTGCATTTCATCATCTTATTCGTGGGACTCTACTTATTATTTATATTGTGTGTGTGAACTTTATTCGTGACGTCTATCATTGTTTGAAATTCCTGACCTGGACTGGTGATTAGAGTATGTTCTAATGTATTCTAAAGACTGACGCTGTGGGTAATAAATATTTAACGTTCCCTGCAGTCTCGTACCTGTTTACAGTCTCATCCGTAAGACGTGTCCGGCAACGGTCAGTTGCAAACTCTCTTTGTTAAACCGAAGATGACCTATGAAGGTCGAAACGTTGTTCTGTACTTTAATTTAATTAAAGTTTTAATAACCATACCAGCCGTTTATAGAATACATTTTTACTTTAAACGGGTTTCTAGTCGTCACGGTGAATAATGTTTGACTCGCAATCTGCGGGTCGTGGGTTGAAACTGAGTATGTTTGCTTTTTCACCCATGGGACGTTGTAAGGTGCCAATGAACTCCACTATTTGCTAGTGAGGGGAGTTGGCAGTAGATAATGTTGATTTGCTGCCTTCCATCACATTTATTACCTCAACATTAGGACCAGTCCTTAGCCCTTTAGTGGAGCTTAACTTCTTCAACAAACAAAGATGTTTATGTTCCTTTAGTAATCAAGTTGGGTCCTTCATCAAGTGGCTGTTAGTGTTAAGGAATCCAGATGAAACTAGTTAGTTATTATAGATTATTCCATGTTTTCCAGGCAAGGACGATATTTTTGGAGAGAATCCATGTGCTTACTCTACCGTGGGAAAGTCCAGTTGCAATGTTTGTGCCCTGACATACTGTGACCTTCATAAGATCTTACGGGATGACCTACTAGATATTTTACAGATGTACCCAGAGTTCCATGAAACTTTTTCCACAAACTTAGAGATAACATTTAATTTAAGAGATGTGAGTATTCCTATAACTTCTCTTTGTATAAATGCTGATAGAGATGTTTAATGTAAATGAAATATTCTATGTATTCTACAGTTTGGATAAGCAGTACATATTTAAAAAACATAAAAAAATCAGATGTGTTTCTGCTTCATTGTTGATGAATATGAAGAAGGACCACTGGTTTCAGATTCTGTCACATCTAGTTGAGACAATAAACTTTATAAGAATTTTTTTTTTTTTTAGATTGACCAACCAGGAATTGATACTGAGATTTTACGGTCCAAAGCTGCACTTTATCGACAGGTCAGCTCACCAGAAGAAGGTAGGCTGTTTGGAGTGGAAGTTTTGTGTTATATACTGGCTGAGATTTTAAACTCAAACTATGTGATGTGTATGTTTTTGTTTTTTACAATATTCATGTGTTAAAGCCATTCACAGGTATCTTAAAGAATTTATTGCTGTTAAAAATCCATTCAATCTTTTACTTACACTAAAACCATTTTGGAGCAACTGTAGCAGATTCAATAGCTTTGTTCAATGTTTTGTAATATTAATAACAACCAGTAGTGAGTGTAATTTGTAATATGAATCTTATGTTAGGCTTAAAACATAAGACAGCTGATGTTATTCTTCTTGCTGTCAAGATTGGGTGGCTTCAAATTTAAACCAAGTTTTAAGACTGGTAGTAACCCTTTGTTATCTGTTTACAAACATCCAAGTGAAAGATGAAGCATCATCATGTTTTTTTTTTACTTTGATCAAACACTAATGATATATTCTTAAGTATTATTGGCAGTTGAAGATCCTAGAACGTTAGCTTATCAGTTTCCTCGGCCACGTCGAAGAACCAAGCCACACAGACAGTTATCCTCAGAGGGTGTAGTGGGATTCAGTGATGAAGAAGAAGAGAATGAATGGGGTAAAACTCGGCCAGGCATCTTGGAACTTTCACCAGACAAAGCAGGACAGGATGTAACACCAGCTAATTTGGATTTTGGGAAAAAGATAGAGAAACGTGGAGCTGTTCAGTCTTTAGCAAGTAAGGCATACATTTAACTAAATTTGTGTCGTATTTTAAAGACCTCTTCTTCATTTTCTTTATAGTTTTAAAAGTTCTTGTAAATCATAATCATTTATGTTTCTAAATCAAAGCAGGAAAAAATAAATAATGTTCTGGTACAACATAAGAATTGTTGGTCTGCCTCAATGTTCAGTTCTTTAAACTAAGCTAAAACTGTTAATAGACAAATAAAACTCTTAAAGCTACCCCAGATAATTTATATACTTATCCAGTTTTTCTTAAATTCATTTAAATTTACTGCCTCTACAACATATATTCTAAAGACCAACCACCCTGTTAGAAAAACAACAAACTGTTCTTGACCAAGATGACTTGTGTCTTATTAAAATTTTTGTGTCCCAGTCTTGCTTCTCTCACTGCTGAGTATAAAGAAAGAGAATGCACCAACTCTGTCAATTCCCTCTACAATCTTAAACACCTTAAGTAGATCCCCTCTAACTCCTCTTTTGTTTTCAAATAATCTCTACCACTCCTTGTATGACAACCCTTCCATCTCAAGAACCATTCTAGTAACACTACTCTGAAGTCTTTCCAACAATTCAATGTCTTTCCTAAGGTAAGGAGCCCAAAACTGAACACAGTACTCTAAATGTAACCTAACCAGTAATGAATGCAAATAAATCATAACCTCTTTAGATTTGTACTTAGTATTTCTGTAGGTATAATCTAAAATCGATTTTCCCTACCATTACCAAAAGCACACTGCTTGCATGGCTTAAAAATCCCTTTGTTTCATAACACTGTTTAGTTTATTCTGATTCAATATATACTTATAATTCATGCTATATTATTATTATTTTTTTTAATTAAAACCCATTTGCCCAACTCACTAAATGATTAGAATAAATCATTTTGCATATCATAGGCACCCTCTTCCCAGCCACTAACACTCAAAACCTTCATCTCATTTGCAACTTTAAGTAATTTGTGGACCATTTTTTTCATTTATTTTATTGGTGAAAATCAAAAAGATCAAAGGTCTTAAGACTGAGTCCTGAGTTACACCACTTGTGGCATTAACCCAGTTTGAGTGAGCTACATTTATAACAACCCTCTTTCTTCAGTCCAGCCACTAACTCTATTTATAACAACCCTCTTTCTTCGGTCCAGCCACTGACTCCATTTATAACAACCCTCTTTCTTCGGTCCAGCCACTGACTCCATTTATAACAACCCTCTTTCTTCGGTCCAGCGACTGACTCCATTTATAACAACCCTCTTTCTTCGGTCCAGCCACTAACTCCATTTATAACAACCCTCTTTCTTCGGTCCAGCCACTAACTCCATTTATAACAACCCTCTTTCTTCGGTCCAGCCACTGACTCCATTAATAACAACCCTCTTTCTTCGGTCCAGCCACTGACTCCATTTATAACAACCCTCTTTCTTCGGTCCAGCGACTGACTCCATTTATAACAACCCTCTTTCTTCGGTCCAGCCACTAACTCCATTTATAACAACCCTCTTTCTTCGGTCCAGCCACTAACTCCATTTATAACAACCCTCTTTCTTCGGTCCAGCCACTAACTCCATTTATAACAACCCTCTTTCTTCGGTCCAGCCACTAACTCCATTTATAACAACCCTCTTTCTTCGGTCCAGCCACTAACTCCATTTATAACAACCCTCTTTCTTCGGTCCAGCCACTAACTCCATTTATAACAACCCTCTTTCTTGGTCCAGCCACTAACTCCATTTATAACAACCCTCTTTCTTCGGTTCAGCCACTGACTCCATTAATAACAACCCTCTTTCTTCGGTTCAGCTACTGACTCCATTTATAACAACCCTCTTTCTTCGGTCCAGCGACTGACTCCATTTATAACAACCCTCTTTCTTCGGTCCAGCCACTAACTCCATTTATAACAACCCTCTTTCTTCGGTCCAGCCACTAACTCCATTTATAACAACCCTCTTTCTTCGGTCCAGCCACTGACTCCATTTATAACAACCCTCTTTCTTCGGTCCAGCCACTGACTCCATTTATAACAACCCTCTTTCTTCGGTCCAGCGACTGACTCCATTTATAACAACCCTCTTTCTTCGGTCCAGCCACTGACTCCATTTATAACAACCCTCTTTCTTCGGTCAGGCCACTGACTCCATTTATAACAACCCTCTTTCTTCGGTCCAGCCACTGACTCCATTTATAACAACCCTCGTTCTTTGATCCAGCCACTCTTCTATACAGTTTCCAAACATATCTCCTACATTTATAGAGGTAATGTTTTTACATGTCTTTTATATGACACTCGGTCAATTGCTTTTAGAAAATCCAAATACGCCAATTTTATACACTTTCTCTCATCTACATAAGCAGTAACCTTTTGAAAGAATGTCAAAAGATTTTCCCTTAAGGTCTATCCAATATAATTCTAATATTTCTTAAAATAAATTTGCAAGACATCTATAAGCAAACTTTCTGAAACTTTTGTCTACAACTGATGTAAGACTGATTCATCTGTAATTACTGGGACAGTCATGTACCTTGAAAAGAGGACGTATATTAACTAAGATCTAGTCCTCTGACATCTGACCACTGTCCAAGGACTTGCAAAAAAAATAGTAGCAAATGGCTCATATATCCATCCTTCAAAACAACTGTTGAAATATTATCTGACCCAGGAAACGTATTATTCTTTAAACTTTACAGTTTTTTCTTAAGAAGCTCAGAATTAATGCGATCATCTTGTTCAACCTTGTTTCCACTTATCAACTGTTTAAGATGTGGAATACTGCTTAAATATTTGTCAATAAAAACCAAAGAAATGATGTGAAATTGTCTAAATATGCTTTAAATGACAGTCAGAATACGTTACTCTTACTAATTTTATAACCTTATAAAACCACCAAACAGAAAATATGTGGATTTAAGGAATTGTGAAGTGGTAATTTCTTATATTGAAATATGAAATACAAGAAAAACTGAACAAAATAAGTAGGTAGAAATCACTAGTTGTGTTCTGGTAGTAGCAGTACATAGTTTATAAATAACAACAGAAACAAGTCTAGGGAAGAAAGACAAAAGTTATGAAATAGTACATCTACAATCACAACTACATCACTCGCTGTGTTCTGGTAGTAGCAGTACATAGTTTATAAATAATAACAGAAACAAGTCTAGGGAAGTAAGACAAAAGCTGTGAAATAGTACATCTACAATCACAACTACATCACTAGTTGTGTTCTGGTAGTAGCAGTACATAGTTTATAAAAAATAACAGAAACAAGTCTAGGGAAGAAAGACAAAAGTTGTGAAATAGTACATCTTCAATCACAACTACATCACTAGTTGTGTTCTGGTAGTAGCAGTACATAGTTTATAAATAACAACAGAAACAAGTCTAGGGAAGTAAGACAAAAGTTATGACATAGTACATCTACAATCACAACTACATCACTAGTTGTGTTCTGGTAGTAGCAGTACATAGTTTATAAATAACAACAGAAACAAGTCTAGGGAAGAAAGACAAAAGTTGTGAAATAGTACATCTACAATCACAACTACATCACTAGCTCTGTTCTGGTAGTAGCAGTACATAGTTTATAAATAACAACAGAAACAAGTCTAGGGAAGAAAGACAAAAGTTGTGAAATAGTACATCTACAATCACAACTACATCACTAGTTGTGTTCTGGTAGTAGCAGTACATAGTTTATAAATAATAACAGAAACAAGTCTAGGGAAGTAAGACAAAAGTTGTGAAATAGTACATCTACAATCACAACTACATCACTAGTTGTGTTCTGGTAGTAGCAGTACATAGTTTATAAAAAATAACAGAAACAAGTCTGGGGAAGAAAGACAAAAGTTGTGAAATAGTACATCTACAATCACAACTACATCACTAGTTGTGTTCTGGTAGTAGCAGTACATAGTTTATAAATAATAACAGAAACAAGTCTAGGGAAGTAAGACAAAAGTTGTGAAATAGTACATCTACAATCACAACTACATCACTAGTTGTGTTCTGGTAGTAGCAGTACATAGTTTATAAATAATAACAGAAACAAGTCTAGGGAAGTAAGACAAAAGTTGTGAAATAGTACATCTACAATCACAACTACATCACTAGTTGTGTTCTGGTAGTAGCAGTACATAGTTTATAAATAACAACAGAAACAAGTCTAGGGAAGTAAGACAAAAGTTATGACATAGTACATCTACAATCACAACTACATCACTAGTTGTGTTCTGGTAGTAGCAGTACATAGTTTATAAATAATAACAGAAACAAGTCTAGGGAAGTAAGACAAAAGTTGTGAAATAGTACATCTACAATCACAACTACATCACTAGTTGTGTTCTGGTAGTAGCAGTACATAGTTTATAAATAACAACAGAAACAAGTCTAGGGAAGTAAGACAAAAGAAAAATGACATAGTACATCTACAATCACAACTACATCACTAGTTGTGTTCTGGTAGTAGCAGTACATAGTTTATAAATAATAACAGAAACAAGTCTAGGGAAGTAAGACAAAGTTGTGAAATAGTACATCTACAATCACAACTACATCACTAGTTGTGTTCTGGTAGTAGCAGTACATAGTTTATAAATAACAACAGAAACAAGTCTAGGGAAGTAAGACAAAGTTATGACATAGTACATCTTCAATCACAACTACATCACTAGTTGTGTTCTGGTAGTAGCAGTACATAGTTTATAAATAACAACAGAAACAAGTCTAGGGAAGAAAGACAAAAGTTGTGAAATAGTACATCTACAATCACAACTACATCACTAGCTCTGTTCTGGTAGTAGCAGTACATAGTTTATAAATAACAACAGAAACAAGTCTAGGGAAGAAAGACAAAAGTTGTGAAATAGTACATCTACAATCACAACTACATCACTAGTTGTGTTCTGGTAGTAGCAGTACATAGTTTATAAATAATAACAGAAACAAGTCTAGGGAAGTAAGACAAAAGTTGTGAAATAGTACATCTACAATCACAACTACATCACTAGTTGTGTTCTGGTAGTAGCAGTACATAGTTTATAAAAAATAACAGAAACAAGTCTGGGGAAGAAAGACAAAAGTTGTGAAATAGTACATCTACAATCACAACTACATCACTAGTTGTGTTCTGGTAGTAGCAGTACATAGTTTATAAATAATAACAGAAACAAGTCTAGGGAAGTAAGACAAAAGTTGTGAAATAGTACATCTACAATCACAACTACATCACTAGTTGTGTTCTGGTAGTAGCAGTACATAGTTTATAAAAAATAACAGAAACAAGTCTAGGGAAGTAAGACAAAAGTTGTGAAATAGTACATCTACAATCACAACTACATCACTAGTTGTGTTCTGGTAGTAGCAGTACATAGTTTATAAAAAATAACAGAAACAAGTCTAGGGAAGAAAGACAAAAGTTGTGAAATAGTACATCTACAATCACAACTACATCACTAGTTGTGTTCTGGTAGTAGCAGTACATAGTTTATAAATAATAACAGAAACAAGTCCAGGGAAGAAAGACAAAAGTTATGAAATAGTACATCTACAATCACAACTACATCACTACTTGTGTTCTGGTAGTAGCAGTACATAGTTTATAAATAATAACAGAAACAAGTCCAGGGAAGAAAGACAAAAGTTGTGAAATAGTACATCTACAATCACAACTACATCACTAGTTGTGTTCTGGTAGTAGCAGTACATAGTTTATAAATAACAACAGAAACAAGTCTAGGGAAGTAAGACAAAAGTTATGAAATAGTACATCTACAATCACAACTACATCACTAGTTGTGTTCTGGTAGTAGCAGTACATAGTTTATAAATAATAACAGAAACAAGTCTAGGGAAGTAAGACAAAAGTTGTGAAATAGTACATCTACAATCACAACTACATCACTAGTTGTGTTCTGGTAGTAGCAGTACATAGTTTATAAATAACAACAGAAACAAGTCTAGGGAAGTAAGACAAAAGTTATGACATAGTACATCTACAATCACAACTACATCACTAGTTGTGTTCTGGTAGTAGCAGTACATAGTTTATAAATAATAACAGAAACAAGTCTAGGGAAGTAAGACAAAAGTTGTGAAATAGTACATCTACAATCACAACTACATCACTAGTTGTGTTCTGGTAGTAGCAGTACATAGTTTATAAATAACAACAGAAACAAGTCTAGGGAAGTAAGACAAAAGTTATGACATAGTACATCTACAATCACAACTACATCACTAGTTGTGTTCTGGTAGTAGCAGTACATAGTTTATAAATAACAACAGAAACAAGTCTAGGGAAGAAAGACAAAAGTTGTGAAATAGTACATCTACAATCACAACTACATCACTAGCTCTGTTCTGGTAGTAGCAGTACATAGTTTATAAATAACAACAGAAACAAGTCTAGGGAAGAAAGACAAAAGTTGTGAAATAGTACATCTACAATCACAACTACATCACTAGTTGTGTTCTGGTAGTAGCAGTACATAGTTTATAAATAATAACAGAAACAAGTCTAGGGAAGTAAGACAAAAGTTGTGAAATAGTACATCTACAATCACAACTACATCACTAGTTGTGTTCTGGTAGTAGCAGTACATAGTTTATAAAAATAACAGAAACAAGTCTGGGAAGAAAGACAAAAGTTGTGAAATAGTACATCTACAATCACAACTACATCACTAGTTGTGTTCTGGTAGTAGCAGTACATAGTTTATAAATAATAACAGAAACAAGTCTAGGGAAGTAAGACAAAAGTTGTGAAATAGTACATCTACAATCACAACTACATCACTAGTTGTGTTCTGGTAGTAGCAGTACATAGTTTATAAAAAATAACAGAAACAAGTCTAGGGAAGTAAGACAAAAGTTGTGAAATAGTACATCTACAATCACAACTACATCACTAGTTGTGTTCTGGTAGTAGCAGTACATAGTTTATAAAAAATAACAGAAACAAGTCTGGGGAAGAAAGACAAAAGTTGTGAAATAGTACATCTACAATCACAACTACATCACTAGTTGTGTTCTGGTAGTAGCAGTACATAGTTTATAAATAATAACAGAAACAAGTCCAGGGAAGAAAGACAAAAGTTATGAAATAGTACATCTACAATCACAACTACATCACTACTTGTGTTCTGGTAGTAGCAGTACATAGTTTATAAATAATAACAGAAACAAGTCCAGGGAAGAAAGACAAAAGTTGTGAAATAGTACATCTACAATCACAACTACATCACTAGTTGTGTTCTGGTAGTAGCAGTACATAGTTTATAAATAATAACAGAAACAAGTCTAGGGAAGTAAGACAAAGTTGTGAAATAGTACATCTACAATCACAACTACATCACTAGTTGTGTTCTGGTAGTAGCAGTACATAGTTTATAAAAAATAACAGAAACAAGTCTGGGGAAGAAAGACAAAAGTTGTGAAATAGTACATCTACAATCACAACTACATCACTAGTTGTGTTCTGGTAGTAGCAGTACATAGTTTATAAATAATAACAGAAACAAGTCCAGGGAAGAAAGACAAAAGTTATGAAATAGTACATCTACAATCACAACTACATCACTACTTGTGTTCTGGTAGTAGCAGTACATAGTTTATAAATAATAACAGAAACAAGTCCAGGGAAGAAAGACAAAAGTTGTGAAATAGTACATCTACAATCACAACTACATCACTAGTTGTGTTCTGGTAGTAGCAGTACATAGTTTATAAATAATAACAGAAACAAGTCTAGGGAAGTAAGACAAAAGTTGTGAAATAGTACATCTACAATCACAACTACATCACTAGTTGTGTTCTGGTAGTAGCAGTACATAGTTTATAAATAATAACAGAAACAAGTCTAGGGAAGAAAGACAAAAGTTATGACATAGTACATCTACAATCACAACTACATCACTACTTGTGTTCTGGTAGTAGCAGTACATAGTTTATAAATAACAACAGAAACAAGTCTAGGGAAGTAAGACAAAAGTTGTGAAATAGTACATCTACAATCACAACTACATCACTAGTTGTGTTCTGGTAGTAGCAGTACATAGTTTATAAATAACAACAGAAACAAGTCTAGGGAAGTAAGACAAAAGTTGTGAAATAGTACATCTACAATCACAACTACATCACTAGTTGTGTTCTGGTAGTAGCAGTACATAGTTTATAAATAATAACAGAAACAAGTCTAGGGAAGAAAGACAAAAGTTGTGAAATAGTACATCTTCAATCACAACTACATCACTAGTTGTGTTCTGGTAGTAGCAGTACATAGTTTATAAATAATAACAGAAACAAGTCTAGGGAAGTAAGACAAAAGTTGTGAAATAGTACATCTACAATCACAACTACATCACTAGTTGTGTTCTGGTAGTAGCAGTACATAGTTTATAAATAATAACAGAAACAAGTCTAGGGAAGAAAGACAAAAGTTGTGAAATAGTACATCTTCAATCACAACTACATCACTAGTTGTGTTCTGGTAGTAGCAGTACATAGTTTATAAATAACAACAGAAACAAGTCTAGGGAAGTAAGACAAAAGTTGTGAAATAGTACATCTACAATCACAACTACATCACTAGTTGTGTTCTGGTAGTAGCAGTACATAGTTTATAAATAATAACAGAAACAAGTCCAGGGAAGAAAGACAAAAGTTATGAAATAGTACATCTACAATCACAACTACATCACTACTTGTGTTCTGGTAGTAGCAGTACATAGCTTATAAATAACAACAGAAACAAGTCTAGGGAAGAAAGACAAAAGTTATGAAATAGTACATCTACAATCACAACTACATCACTAGTTGTGTTCTGGTAGTAGCAGTACATAGTTTATAAATAATAACAGAAACAAGTCTAGGGAAGAAAGACAAAAGTTGTGAAATAGTACATCTTCAATCACAACTACATCACTAGTTGTGTTCTGGTAGTAGCAGTACATAGCTTATAAATAACAACAGAAACAAGTCTAGGGAAGAAAGACAAAAGTTATGAAATAGTACATCTACAATCACAACTACATCACTAGTTGTGTTCTGGTAGTAGCAGTACATAGTTTATAAATAATAACAGAAACAAGTCTAGGGAAGTAAGACAAAAGTTATGACATAGTACATCTACAATCACAACTACATCACTACTTGTGTTCTGGTAGTAGCAGTACATAGTTTATAAATAATAACAGAAACAAGTCTAGGGAAGTAAGACAAAAGTTGTGAAATAGTACATCTACAATCACAACTACATCACTAGTTGTGTTCTGGTAGTAGCAGTACATAGCTTATAAATAATAACAGAAACAAGTCTAGGGAAGTAAGACAAAAGTTGTGAAATAGTACATCTACAATCACAACTACATCACTAGTTGTGTTCTGGTAGTAGCAGTACATAGTTTATAAATAATAACAGAAACAAGTCTAGGGAAGAAAGACAAAAGTTGTGAAATAACTACAATCACAACTACATCACTAGTTGTGTTCTGGTAGTAGCAGTACATAGTTTATAAATAATAACAGAAACAAGTCTAGGGAAGAAAGACAAAAGTTGTGAAATAGTACATCTTCAATCACAACTACATCACTAGTTGTGTTCTGGTAGTAGCAGTACATAGTTTATAAATAATAACAGAAACAAGTCTAGGGAAGAAAGACAAATGTTGTGAAATAGCACATCTGCAATCACAACTACATCACTAGTTGTGTTCTTGTAGTAGCAGTACATAGCTTATAAATAACAACAGAAACAAGTCTAGGGAAGAAAGACAAAAGTTGTGAAATAGTACATCTTCAATCACAACTACATCACTAGTTGTGTTCTGGTAGTAGCAGTACATAGTTTATAAATAATAACAGAAACAAGTCTAGGGAAGTAAGACAAAAGTTGTGAAATAGTACATCTACAATCACAACTACATCACTAGTTGTGTTCTGGTAGTAGCAGTACATAGTTTATAAATAATAACAGAAACAAGTCTAGGGAAGAAAGACAAAAGTTGTGAAATAGTACATCTTCAATCACAACTACATCACTAGTTGTGTTCTGGTAGTAGCAGTACATAGTTTATAAATAATAACAGAAACAAGTCTAAGGAAGTAAGACAAAAGTTGTGAAATAGTACATCTTCAATCACAACTACATCACTACTTGTGTTCTGGTAGTAGCAGTACATAGTTTATAAATAATAACAGAAACAAGTCCAGGGAAGAAAGACAAAAGTTATGAAATAGTACATCTACAATCACAACTACATCACTACTTGTGTTCTGGTAGTAGCAGTACATAGCTTATAAATAACAACAGAAACAAGTCTAGGGAAGAAAGACAAAAGTTATGACATAGTACATCTACAATCACAACTACATCACTAGTTGTGTTCTGGTAGTAGCAGTACATAGTTTATAAATAATAACAGAAACAAGTCTAGGGAAGAAAGACAAAAGTTGTGAAATAGTACATCTACAATCACAACTACATCACTAGTTGTGTTCTGGTAGTAGCAGTACATAGCTTATAAATAATAACAGAAACAAGTCTAGGGAAGTAAGACAAAAGTTGTGAAATAGTACATCTACAATCACAACTACATCACTAGTTGTGTTCTGGTAGTAGCAGTACATAGTTTATAAATAATAACAGAAACAAGTCTAGGGAAGAAAGACAAAAGTTGTGAAATAACTACAATCACAACTACATCACTAGTTGTGTTCTGGTAGTAGCAGTACATAGTTTATAAATAATAACAGAAACAAGTCTAGGGAAGAAAGACAAAAGTTGTGAAATAGTACATCTTCAATCACAACTACATCACTAGTTGTGTTCTGGTAGTAGCAGTACATAGTTTATAAATAATAACAGAAACAAGTCTAGGGAAGAAAGACAAATGTTGTGAAATAGCACATCTACAATCACAACTACATCACTAGTTGTGTTCTGGTAGTAGCAGTACATAGTTTATAAATAATAACAGAAACAAGTCTAGGGAAGAAAGACAAAAGTTATGACATAGTACATCTACAATCACAACTACATCACTAGTTGTGTTCTGGTAGTAGCAGTACATAGTTTATAAATAATAACAGAAACAAGTCTAGGGAAGAAAGACAAATGTTGTGAAATAGCACATCTACAATCACAACTACATCACTAGTTGTGTTCTTGTAGTAGCAGTACATAGCTTATAAATAACAACAGAAACAAGTCTAGGGAAGAAAGACAAAAGTTATGACATAGTACATCTACAATCACAACTACATCACTAGTTGTGTTCTGGTAGTAGCAGTACATAGTTTATAAATAATAACAGAAACAAGTCTAGGGAAGTAAGACAAAAGTTGTGAAATAGTACATCTACAAGTACTGATGAAGAGATTCCATATCTCTAAACATCATGGGTAAAGATAAGATTATAGCTGTGTGGTTCATTTCTCTAAGGTGCAGGGTTATAATAACTTTTCAAGGTTATTTAAAGGATTTTGTTTAATATGAAGTGCCCTAATATGCTTGCAAGCACATTGTTCCTGTGGATGTAGCAATTTGTGAAATTATGTCTTCAGTGACTACGAATGTAGTTCATAATTAGTGAATAATTTATGTGTAAAAACGTCTCGTTTGGGTTGAGAAAATATTTTACGTAGAGGAGCGAACAACGTTTCGACCTTCTTCGGTCATCGTCATTGTACGCTCCTCCATGTAAAATACTTTCTCAACCCAAATGAGCCATTTTTACATATATATTTTTCTACAAGTGAATTTTCTCGACATCACTGATAGTGAATAATTTGTTGGAACAGTAAAATACATAAAAGACATATACAATAAAAGAACACATCTAACAACAGAGAATGAATGATTGCTACTTTTTAAACTAACTAATTATTGTTGCCAGGAGTGAAAAGTGGCCACAGTTGTTTGTTGGATCTGTTAGCTTTTCTGATACATAGAAAATGCATTGGTATTTCTACGGTTCAGACTAGACTGGTGGACGGTGACATATACTTGAAGTTGTTATAACCATTGTATTATGTGGCTTTCAGAATTCTAAAAGTTATTTAACCATCTGAATGCTATATGTTCAGCTAATAGAATAAACATGGCCATACAGGTAGCTTTGAAAGTGGTTTACAGCTTTGACATGTGCAGTTTTATGTTTCAGCAACTTTAGTAGAGTAATCAAGCATTATTTTACTTTTATTGACTCGTAACTGTGAGAAATTATCATAGTTTTCATTGCAGACCATGAGTCTTGGTGAATATTCAGGTGTTGAATAGTTTTTGAGTGGGGAATGCTGTGTTTAACAGAGGATGGGGCCTTATCAGAAACATGACAAAACAGAATGTCAGTATGCCCTAAACATGCATCTATAAAATCTTTGACAGCACGAATGTATGATTCTTGTAATAGTCCACTTCTGTAATGCTTACTTATTTTTATATACATATATACATTGGCATGCCTTCAATGAATGTCCAAGGAAATACACCTGGAAGATAAATAGCTTGCATTTCTTTAGGTAACGTTTTGGAATTTTCCTTCCAGAAACTTTATACTGTCCATTACTTGTATTAGGTTATCCAGAAATAAATGTCATTTTTGAACTGCAAAGTTTGGAAAAGTATAAACCAGTGTTGTAAACATGCTAAATCAGTGTTGTAAACATGCTTTAATTAAAGTGAGCACCATTAACTTCAACACATGTTTGTCAACGTGTAACGATGCTGTTTATGTCCCTGTTGTAAAAATCACAGTTTCCATGGTCAGTGAACTCCCTGAAAGCTTCTTCTGCAGCTGTCTGGTTTTGAAAGTTTTTTATTGTTCAAAACGTTGTCAAAGTGCTTGAAAAAATGAAAATCTGTAGGGGAATAGGGTGGATGAGGCAGAATCTCAGTTCTTTCAGATTTTGGAGCGTTATCCCGTGCATGTATGGAATGAGCATTGTCAAGTGACAATGACTGACCCTTCAACTGACCAGAGCTCATTGTTTCTCACGCAACTTTTGATGCATTTAAACCAATTCTTAACCGTATTTGTTCACTGTGAAAGTTTACCCTTGATTCAAAAAGTTGTAGTGAATGATGACAGCCTTAGTCCATCACACAGTCACAATGACCTATCTTTGATGAAGCTTGAGCTTTAGGAAATGCTTTGAGGCTGTTTTGCAGTCAAACAATTGTTTCTGACTGTTGTACACAATCTACTTTTCGTTGCATGTCACTATTTGTTCAAGAAATGGATCACTTTGGTTTCATAGAGCGAATCATAATGCTGAGTTTGCTGATCTTTAGTCAGCTCGTGCATAACCCACTTATCAAACTTTTTTGTGTTTCAAGTAACACTCAAGAGGTTGGCAATTTTTGATTTGTTTGTGTCTAGCTTTCCTGCAAGCTCACGTAGTGCTGTTCGAGGGTCTGTCTTAACTGCTTCCTTTAATGTGTTTTCATCTAAGGATGGCTTTCTTCCACGACCTTCATGGTCTTCAAGACTTTCATCTCCATATCAAAACCTTTGGAACCAACGTTGAACTGTACGTTCAGTAACAGAATCATGACCGAATGTCCGGTTGATGTTCCGTGTAATTTCGGTAGCTTTTCGTCCAAGTTTGAAGTCGTAGAAGAAAATAAGATGAAAGTCCTTCCTGTCTATGCTGCCTAGGGGGTTGCAAAACTTACTCTGAGTATAGTTGAAACAGCAAACAATTAAGACACCTTGTAAGCAATAAACGTTGGATAAAACCAACCAACCAACGATAAGTTACTCAATATTCAGCTTCAAAATGTTATTGTGAGAATCCCGATATTTATCTCTAGACAACCTAATATATTCATACTTGTTTCTCAATAGTTATGTTATTTATCGAAACAGTTTAAGAGTCTTTCATGAGACACCAGACTATTACCAGAATGACAACACAAAATCCAGTCTTCTGTCATTGTTCTGTTTCTACTTTACCTGGCAATATTCACTTTCCAGACAACATTTAGTTTTTGTGACATCACTTATCTTCCAGTATTAGACTGTAATAAGTAACAGTTTTTATTACGTTTATAAAATGTATACATTGAAAAGTCAATAGAATTAATTTGTTCAAAATTATCTTTTGTAAAAACAGTATTTTAACTGTTTGATTTACTGTCAACAGATTTATTCAATCACCTAAAATGGAGTGTAGCTGATTTAAGGCAGTCAACATCTGAAGAAGGTGAGTATTGTACATTGTATACTATAGTATTGTACATTGTAAACTATGTATACTACAGTATTGTACATTGTAAACCATGTATACTACAGTATTGTACATTGTATACCATGTGTACTACAGTATTGTACATTGTATACCATGTGTACTACAGTATTGTACATTCTACACTATGTATACTACAATATTGTACAAAGTATACCATGTACTACAGTATTGTACATTGTACACTATGTATACTACAGTATTGTACATTGTAGACCATGTGTATTACAGTATTGTACATTGTAGACCATGTGTACTACAGTATTGCACATTGTAGACCATGTACGAGGTTTTGTTCAAAATAATGGCGGACTGACGTCATAAAACAAAATGTACTTTATTTAGAAGTTACAGGTCTGGGACCCCTTCAAAGTACTCTCCTCCCCAACGCACATACTTATCCCAACGGTGTTTCCACTTGTTGAAACAGTCCTGGTACGCTTCTTTTGTAATGTCCACCAGCTCCTTCATCGCATTTGCCTTAATCTCGGGAATCGTCTCAAATCTTCTTCCTTTCAAGGGTCTTTTGAGTTTGGGGAACAAGAAAAAATCGCAAGGAGCAAGTTCAGGTGAGTAGGGGGGAGTGGGGAAGACCAGTGATCGAGTGTTCGGCCAAAAACTCATGAGTTCTGAGGGCTGAATTTTGCAGCAACGCGGTGCATCTTCAATTTTTCGGTCAAAATCTCGTAACAAGATCCAATTGATATCCCACACTCTTCAGCAAGCTCCCTGACAGTCAGACATCGATTTGCCCGCACCAGGGTGTTGATTTTGTCGACGTGTGGGTCGTCAGTTGACGTGGAAGGACGTCCAGGACGCTCATCATCTTCAATGGACTGTCGACCATCCTTAAAACGTTCATGCCACTTGAAACATGCCGTACGCTTCATAGCAACATCACCATAAGCCGTGTTAAGCATAGCAAAAGTTTCAATCGCAGATTTTCCAAGTTTAACACAAAATTTCACAGCAAGTCGTTGCTCCTTCAGGTTATTCATTATGAAATCCGCCAAACGAAAAAATCGCACTTCACATAAAACCGCGTAGCTAATACACAAATGAAGATATCTGCAATCGGGAAATGGCGTCGTAATCAGCTGATCTGTGCGAACCTAGCGACACCAAGCAGATTCCCCTGGAACCAACTGGAGCCGCTCAATTCAAACAGTCCACGTATCTTTGAACAGCCCTCGATATACTACAGTATTGTACATTGTATACCATGTGTATTACAGTATTGTACATTGTAGACCATGTGTACTACAGTATTGTACATTGTATACTATGTATACTATAGTATTGTACATTGTATACCATGTGTATTACAGTATTGTACATTGTAGACCATGTGTACTACAGTATTGTACATTGTAGACTATGTGTACTACAGTATTGTGCATTGTAGACTATGTGTACTGCAGTATTGTACATTGTAGACTATGTGTACTACAGTATTGTACATTGTAGACTATGTGTACTACAGTATTGTGCATTGTAGACTATGTATACTATAGTATTGTACATTGTATACCATGTGTACTACAGTATTGTACATTGTATACCATGTGCACTACAGTATTGTACATTGTAGACTATGTATACTACAGTATTGTACATTGTATACTATGTATACATACTATAGTATTGCATTATACCGTATACCATGTGTATTACAGTTATTATACATTGTAGACTATGTATACTACAGTATTGTACATTAGGTGAACCATATGTATTACAGTGTATTGTGCATTGTAGACTATGTGTGCTACAGTATTGTTATTACATTGTAGACTATGTATACTACAGTATTGCACATTGTAGACTATGTGTACTATAAGTACTGTACATTGTGAGACCATGTGTACTACAGTATTATTGTACATTGTAGACTATGAATACTACAGTATTGTACATTGTAGACTGTATACTATAGTATTGTATATTGTAGAGGTATGTGTACTACAGATAATGTTACTGTATTGTTTTTTATGATAAGCATGTCAAACACATGATGCTGCTGTCATTTATGGTTCTAAAAGTATGTGTTGCTTTGATAGTCAATTCTAAGTGATGGTTGTATGTAACACATAATTTCATTTCCATGCAATGTATACTGTGGTCATGAGGTACGATAGTAGATGATTCAAAGCTGAAGGTAAATAAATATTTCTGGAAATTGCTTTTAGTAAGTTCAAGCAAAAATATTAACATCCTTCAGTTACTCTAACAAGGGGTTTCTAAGCCTCTTGTTACAAAGTCATATTGGTAAACGATGCTAAAAATAAGTAATTTATATATACCTGAAATACTGCTAAATAAGGAAAAAGATTTTTAATTAACCATATATGTTTCTGACACAAGTTATTTTACTAAAGGTGTGTTAACCAGTGTAATGAACAGTACCTTGGGTCTAAAAAAAAATGGAACTTCAGACCTGCCAATGCCTTCTCCAAGTCCCGTCACTAATGTGGCAGAAGACATTGGAAATGGGAAAAAAGGACCACGTTTCTTACATTCTTCAATTCGAAGAGAATCATTTGAGAGAGAGATCGTGAAGGGCTCCACTTCTTCAAGCTGCAGAACCAAGTGAGGATAAATAATCATTTATGATGTATATTTAAATTTTATAAACTGTATCAGTGATGCATCATCTTGTCTGTAAGTAATTAAGATTTGCAGTTGCTCAAAAAATAGTTTGTCGTAGCAAAAACTATTTTGAGTCTACAGAGCTTTAATCCATAAATAAGATTTATGAGTAGAAACACTAGTAGTAGTTGGCGAAACTTGCTTGCACAATTATTTGTCTTTTATGTAGTGGTTTTCTTTAATAGCAACAGTACTCGTGGGTATGTGTGAGACCTAAGCTTTATCAGTTTCACGTACAAATGTTTGGTACAAACTGTGACAATGATGCGCAATAGCTTTTTGCAGAAGAATGTGCAGTAAAGTTTTAAATGACATTGAAACAGAGAGAAAAAGATAAGTATGTGTGGAAATAATAAAGGTAGGTGTGCATTGTTATGAAAAGCAATTATGAAGTGGTCAGGCCATTCCCACAGCTAAATAATGTGACACAAGATGTGTGAAAAACAGGCTCCCAGCATGCAAAGCGTGCTATTTCTAGTGTGATCTGTAGGCATACTGCCACAGAAAAGTACTGAAGCTTTAATACTATGAGATTAAATCTTGAGCCATCGTAAGTATAACTTGTGCATACACACAATATAACATATTAATTTAAAAGAAGCAAGTTTTATTACATAAGCTACAAGTATACATGCCATCGAAAGTGGTCAGGCAGTGGCCTGACTGTTTTCTACTGCCCTGGCATGGAATGTGTTAAACAAATAACATTTTTGGTTGTCTCTTCCAGTTTTATTCTGATATCTGACTGTAACATTTTTAGCAACTTACATGTTTTCATTATAATTAGGAATTAAGATATTACTGTTTTTTGTACTCATTAGTAATGACATAACACGTTTGTCCAATGTGGTAACATTTACAGTCTCTCACGCTGTCCCACAAATGCCTGGCCCAACCTCAACAACATTAAGATCTTCTGCTCCACTAGAACGCTTTCCTACCCTGCTTCTAGAGGTAGTAGCCAAGGTCCAGAACAGCTTATTAACCCTCGGTCTAGGTCAGGACCAGGAAGACTAGCCTCTGGTTCATCTAGCAACCAACATGAAACTCAGCCAGCAGTATGTCTAAATTCAGCTCTAGTATGACTATCCCTATATCCTCATCAACCCCTGGCAGCCAACACTCCCCAGGAGGAGGCAACATTCCCTTCCTCCAGTACCTCCCTCCAGGTCATGGAGACCTGGAGAGAGTGAAGGCTAGAATAGATGGACTTAGCAGGTTAGATATACTTGAAGATAAGGCAGTTATTGTTCAAACTACTTTTCATTGTTGGAATAATAGTTAATGGTTTTGATTTCATTACAGATGAATTATTATTATTATGAAAGTGATGTTATCGGGTAGGTGAAGCCTAAATATGTATGTAGGTTAACCTTAATGTGGTAATTTGGCTACCTTGAATTGTTGGTAATACTAGAATTTAGTTAAGCATAAGTATGTATGTAGGCTAACTCTAAACGTTTGGTAACATTAAACTAGTAAAACCTAGATAATTACATCACTTAAATGTTGACTTAAGTGAAGCCTAAATTTGTTTAATAACCCTAAACTGTTGAAGGTGAGGTATATTCAGGCAGCTACATTTTCTAAAATAGCAAAGTTATTCAATACACTGATTATGAAACAGTACTAAATCTTATGAACATTACAACCTCTAGATATCACCTCAATAACCATTGAAGTTACTCCTGTCAACATCCTAGTGAACAATATATATATGTAAAAACGGCTGGTATGGGTAGAGAAAGCTCTATGTAGAGGAGCAAACAACATTTCGACCTTCTCTGGTCATTGTCAGGTTCTATCAGCCATTTTAACACATATATTTTTTCTCTACAACTGGGTTTTCTCGTCATCACCTATTGAACAATGCTCTCTACAAGCAGTAAAAGGTGTTGTCTCCTTTGAGAAGAACAAAGGTAGCTTGAAACAATATCACCAGTTTTCTTAACTGCATGTTAAATGAAACCTGCATGTGTTCAGAACAAAGAATGAATTCAGAATAAATATGTTAAAACCACAAGAAGATAATAACACGTAGTATATTAATTCAAGTACCACGTTTTCTGCCTTTTCTGCCTCAGGCTTGCCCCAAGCTCACAATTAACTTTAATTTTATGTCCAATGAATTAGCATGGGCCAAAAATTGTGTTAACTCTTTTTTAGCAGTGGCAAAAAATGTAATAACAAACTACCTTTAAACTAAATGAAATATATGACTAAAAACACAGATATTAACATGATGCCTATAGCAGTGAAATGACCAAATCCAGATATCTTATAAAATCACACACAGTACTTTTTAATAAAACTAGAGACATGAATCAAGCATACAATGGAAGATTTAAAGTCTCTTACATTAAAATCATTGTGCATAATTTATAAAATGGAAACCTTAAACACAGATTAACCTGAGACAACATAAGGAGTACATTTTTATATAAATAATTAATATTACATATGAAAAATAAAGGATTGATCACATTTTTAAATCTTTTAAAATAGATTCTAATAATCTTTTGGCAAAAAGTACACACTAAAAAATCCTTTCTCTATAGCACAATGAAATATGCATCACTTCAGGAATGATATATACAATGAAACTGAGATACATGCCATTTTTTCTTTTTCAATTTCAATATATAAACTATTTTTCATCCAGTTGTCTCACCACCTACACCTTTATTTTTTCAATTTCTGGTCTTGTAACTCTTTTTTGATTACTAGAAATCCCAGTGCAAGTCCTGGACAGAGTTGTAGCTTGTGTAAACTTTGTATTCAACACTTCTGCCTCTGTAAAATTAACAAGAACTGTTAATTGCAATGTTGATTTTGGCACCCATTTGGATGGGCACAATGTATGAGGGCACTTGCTGCACACTCCAATGGCCAACGCTGAGAAACCCCCTGGTACTTAAAGGTTGAGCTTAGGAAACATCCCTAAAGATAACTTCCTTTTGTATTGGTACAAGACAATTCCTGTGACCTCTCAGGCTTTTGAATTGAAGTTGTCGAAACTGGATTCACCTTTGTTATATGATTTCATCTTCCTCAATAACTGTACAATCACATTATATCTCCATATTGAAGATCCTTCCAGGATAATACAGAATACCTTCTTCTGCTTAGTTAAACTTAGGTGAAATCAGGTCAGAAGATCCTTAAAATCTTTGTTGGTACTTCAAGGTATTCCTTCATTCTACATAAACTTCCATGGCAGTGTAATGGAGATTTTGACACACAGATTAGGAAATTCAAACCATTGTGGTTTAAACAAGACTGTCAGAAGTGTCCAAGTTTCTTTTACTCATAGCAGAAGTTCAGGTTGAAAATGTGAAGTTGAATTCTAGTCATTCAAAAAATTAGCTAGGTGTAGGTCGAATGAGACCTATAACCACCTGTTTACAACCATTACCCCTCTTTAAAAACTGCTAGCACAGACTGAGTAATAAGTAAATATATGGTTTACATGTGATCATATGATAATCATTCCTCACTCACACTGAGTATCTGTTAGGTTTGTAATCTGCTTGGTCTGTAGATTCCAATTAGGTCTTTGCTTAGCCATGTTGCTCTTTTTGTTATTCTTATCCTTCTGTGAAAAAAAGGTAAAACCAGGTTTTCTTTCAGACATAGTGTGAATCTTTCTGTTACTCTTATCCTTCTGTGAAAATTCACTGCCTGCGGAATATTTCAATATCAAAATTTCACATAAATTAATAAAAATAACAGACAATTTGCTCCCATTAATCTTGCAATAATCTAGTTCAAATTATCCAAACTTCAGATGAACTATCTGTCCATGCACTTACTCACACCAGATCTGTCTGAAATGATTAAGAAAGTGGTACAGACATTT